>NW_026059621.1:0-44571 GCF_023721935.1 Panthera uncia | reverse complement strand
GGATATCCTCTTCAGTGCAGTGTCTGTTCACCGTTCTTTAAAGAAAAGTTAGTGTCCGTATTTTTCATATTGATTTTTCGACGGTCTGCGTATGTATACTCTAGCTATGACTCCTTTGTTAGATGTATCAATCACCACTATCTTGAGTATGTGGCTTGACTTTCACTCTTAATTTTGTACCTCTAATGAAGTGAGGTTCCCAGTGTTATGGACCTTTTCTTTTATGGCTAGTTTTCTTACCTGTTCTGTTTACAAAGCACCTTTGCCCAAGGTCATGAAGATATTCTCTTCTAGATGCTTTATTGCTTTACCTTTCACATTTAGCTCTATATCCAACTCAAATTAATTTTTGTTTATGGTGTAAGGTTCAGTGTTTTCCCAAATGGATATATCTAATTAACCCAGCATTATGTATGGTAATGAACATCCCTTCCCTACTGAATGTCATAATCAGGTGACCATATACGTGGAAGTCTATTTTTGGGTTCTCTTTTCCATTCCATTATTCTGTTTATTCTTGAACCAATTCAACACTATCTCTGCAGCTTTAAATTTTTTTTTTTTAATGTTTTTATTTATTTTGAAGGAGAGAGAGACCGAGCGTGAGCAGGGGAGGAGCAGAGAGAGAGGGAGACACAGAATCCGAAGCAGGCTCCAGGCTCTGAGCTGTCAGCACAGAGCCCGATGTGGGGCTCAGACTCACAAACTGTGAGATCATGACCTGAGCCGAAGTCGGACGCTTAGCCGACTGAGCCACCCAGGTGCCCCTATCTCTGTAGTTTTTTTTTTTTTTTAATTTTTTTTAATGTTTATTTTTATTTTTGAGAGAGACAGAGACAGAATGCGAGTGGGTTAGGGGCAGAGAGAGAGGGAGACACAGAATCTGAAGCAGGCTCCAGGCTGTCAGCACAGGGCCTGACGCGGGGCTCGAACTCACGAGCTGTGAGATCATGACCTGAGCTGAAGTTGGACGCTCAACCGACTGAGCCACCCAGGCACCCCTCGCTGTAGCTTTAAAGTGTATATATATCTGATGGTCCAAGTTCCCTAGTTTTTTGTTCTTCAAAACTGCCTCAGCTACTCTAGGCCTTTGCATTCCCACGTATATTTTAGATTTAGCTTGTCCATTTTTGGGGCGGGGAGAAAGCATAACACATCATGTTTTTAGTAAGTTAACATAATTATTCATATTTGTAAGAAATTACTTGAGGCCTGAACAACTTGGAGGACTGGAGAGCCAACCCTCCCCCTTCAGTCAAAAATCCATGTGTTTAACTTTTGGCTCCCCAAAAACTTAACTATTAACGTACTACTGACTGGAAGCCTTACCAAAAACACAATTAATACATATTTGCATGTTGTATATATTATATACTGTGTTCCCATAATGAAGCTAGAGACAAAAAAAATTAAGAAAATCATAAGGAAGACAAAATACATTTACAGTACTGTATTGCAAAAAAAATCTGTGTAATAAGGGGGCCTGCACTGTTCAAACCGGTGTTGTTCAAGTGTCAACTGTATTTATAATTTATTATGTTTATAATGGAATATCCTCCTTCCATTTATTTAGGTCTTGTTAATTTCTCTCAGAACTGTTTAGTAGGTTGCTAGCACTTAATTTCTACATAAAAATTAAATTTTTATGTATTGACTTGTATCAAATGACCTTGCTAATTTCATTTTTGACAGTATATATTCCCCCACTCCCTAGTGATTTCAAGACTTCAAGAAACAGAAAGGGGGTGCTTGGGTGGCTCAGTTGGTTAAGTGTCTGACCTCCACTCAGGTCATGATCTCATGGTTTGTGAGTTCAAGCACCGTGTCAGGCTCTGTGCTCACAGCTCAGAGCCTGGAGCCTGCTTCAGATTCTGGTCTTCCTCTCTCTCTGCCCCTCCCCCATTCACACTCTGTCTCTCTCAAGAATAAAAAACTAAAAAAAAAAAAAGAAAAAAAAAAAAAAAAGACACAGAAGGAAGTCCTCAGAAAAAGTTCTAGTTCTACAGGTGCAAGTACACTTATGTTAATCTGGCCCTCAAACTACTACAGAATTATACTGTTAGCATTTTTAGGTTGACACAGCTATTCTACTAGAGAAATGAAAACATATGCTCTTAAAAACTTATACATAGGGGCGCCTGGGTGGCGCAGTCGGTTAAGCGTCCGACTTCAGCCAGGTCACGATCTCGCGGTCCGTGAGTTCGAGCCCCGCGTCAGGCTCTGGGCTGATGGCTCGGAGCCTGGAGCATGTTTCCGATTCTGTGTCTCCCTCTCTCTCTGCCCCTCCCCCGTTCATGCTCTGTCTCTCTCTGTCCCAAAAAAAAAATAAAAAAAAAAAAAGAAAAAAAAAAAAAAAACTTATACATAATAACTTTTAACAACTCTAATGTCCACCAATAGGAGAAAGAATAAACAAATTATGATGTATTCCTACAGTGTGGAATACTATTCAGGTACAATAAATATGAATCTGAAAAATATTATGGTGAGTAAATAAAACCAGACGTGGAAGAATGCATGTGCTCCCATTCATATAAAGTTAAAAAAAAAGCAGACACACTATTCTATTCTAGTCTATTCTAAGGGAAATCAGAACAGTGGCTGCCTATAGGGGTTGGAAACTGACTGGAAGGAGCACAAGGTGATGAAAATTTCTGTATCTTGAATGGAAAATGGGTTACATGGGTTTATAATAAAACTCATCAAATGGTATGCTAATTATCTTTGCATTTCAATATACAAAATTTTATAATTAAAATAAAAACAGATGCCCTGACCCCAGTCCAAAATTAACTGAGTCAGGGGTGCCTGGGTGGCTCATTCGCTTGAGCATCTGACTGACTCTTGGTTTCGGCTCAGGTCGTGATCTCACAGTTTCCTGAGTGTGAGCCCCATGTCGCGCTCTGGGCAGACAGCATGGAGCCTGCTTGGGATTCTCTCTCTCCCTCTCTCTCTGCCCTTCCCCCACTTGCGGTGTCTCTCTCTCTCTCTCTCTCAAAATAAATAAACCTAAAAAAAAAATTTAACTGAATCAGAATCTGCATGAGGAAGGCCTATGAAATATAGCTACTATTGAGGAGAACTACTGGTCCAGACTAATCCAATTCTTTTATTAGCAATCTTTTGATCAGAGGTTGGCAAACTTTTCCTATAAAGGACTAACCAGTAAATATTTTAGGCTCTGTGGGTCATATGACCCCGGGTGCAACTGATTAACTCTGAGGTGGCAGAGCATCCACCAATAATATGTAAATAAATGGGAATGGTTGGGTGCCAATTACTTTTATTTAAAAAACAGGCAGGGGAGGGGCGTCTGGGTGGCTCAGTCGGCTGAGCATCCAACATCGGCTCAGGTCATGATCTCACAGTTTGTGGGTTCGAGCCCCGCATCAGGCTCTGTGCTGACAGCTCAGAGCCTGGATCCTGCTTCGGATTCTGTGTCTCCTTCTCTCTGCCCCTCCCCCACTCATGCTCTGTCTCTCAAAAATAAATAATGTTAAAAAAAAACCTTTTTTTAAAAACAGGCAAGGACTGTAATCAGCAAATCCATGTTTTAGTTGGTCATGCTGTAAGTAACAAATTCACCTTTCTTCAAGACTACTGTGAAAGATCCAGCATGCCTGAGAAGCAGACCTACTTCAAATTCTGACTACACTGCTTTTTAACTTTCAAGATTTGGGAAGTAGATACTTACTATCTCCAAACTTCACTTTCCTCATCTGTAATACGAGCATAATAGCTATCCTGAAGGACTGTGATAATTAGTGATATATATAAAGTAGCCAGCAAGGTTCCTGGTATCCTTCAGGCTCTTAACACATGGTAGCTATCATTATTACAGATGTTACAGATTTCAAAATGTGTTGCTCTAACCCATTGCACTATCTCAATCTACTCAGTAGTCAGAAATGTCCCCCTTGCCAGCCTGCCAAAGTTTGGCCCCACCTAAAGCTCCTTTACAACGATACACCCTAGGTGAGTCCCCTAATTGGTTTACTTCCCCCAAACAAACCCTACTGCTCCCTCAATCTGGCACGCCCCTTCCCCCTCCACAGCTTAACATGCTTCACCCTTCTTAAGTCTAGGTTATAATCCCTGCCCCGCACAAAGTCCTACACCTCCACACCCACTCCACACCCCACCAACCCTGACCAGACATCCTAGACCAAAACACTTCACATTCACATTTTCCAGCTCACTTATGCTGGAGTTATCAATCACTGCCTGCTGTCTACAACTCAGTTCAACCTGATTGTAAGTTCTTGGAGGACAGAAATGCTGCTTTAAACATCTCTGCATTTCCCTCAATGTCAGGTCTACTCTAAAATACTCTAAGTATTTCTGAAGGGACTGATTCACAGATGCTGAAACTTGAAGGGACCCAGATTACAGTAACGCCTTGCACGAAACTTCCGGGCAAAAATACCATGAGAAACACCTACCTTTTGTAACAGCTGCTGGAGCAGAGCTGGGGACAACTGGGTTTGGGGAAGCTACAGGCAGAATGGCAGGTGATTTGTTGGCAGAAAATGACTGAACCACTAACAGGGAAAAAAACGGAGAGGATGTAAGAAATACAGAAATCATTCTAATGATGACCTAACTCCCAGGTGATGGCCCCATTTTAGACTAAAGGCACAAGAACAATTTCAGTACATTAAAAAGGTCCTTATTAATACAGTGATGTGACAAGGTAGGGTAGGCTGTTTACTATTAGCACCAGGGTAACTGAGCTTTTATTATCTTCCACTGTGGAAATGGGGGCTTGTCACTAAGAAAATAAAAATCCAATTAGCTTGGAACTCTCCTGAACACTTAAAATGTTCCCCGGCTACTCAACTTTAGAAATGGGGAGTTATTTAGAAGCCGATGGGTCATCTGGGGGTGTCCCAGAGTTCAAAATGCCAAGGACAACTCTGATGGCTAAAGGGAAGACCAAATGGGGAGGGGAGCCTGGGAACCACCCCCCAGACGCCCCTGCCAACAGTCCTGGTGGCAGCCGAAACCCGTGGGTGAAGGACTTACCTTTATTCACAGGCATCAGTATGGTCTGTACACCTCCAGATGTATTTACACTGAGTGGCTTGAGCTGGCTGGGGATCGTCAGGACAGCCTGCTGGGGATTGGATTGGCTGGAGTGAATCTTTAGCAATCCTAAAATAAGTTGGAAGATAAGGCCAAGCTGAAGATCAGATGTTTCTGAAAGTCCTGCCTTCTTCAGCATTCACCTTTCCTCACAGGAGGAAGTTCTTAGGACATCCACCCCTTCAGTAAACAGAGAGCTGGAAGCAATGGATGTGACAGATTTCACAATGAAAACAATGACGTGACAGTGAGGATTTATTTTTGCTCCGCAATCATGAAGTAACAGAAATTTTTGGAAAAGCAACACTAATCAACAAGAGAAAACATGAAAAAGTATTAAAAAAATTAAAATTAAAAAAAGAGAAAAAGTAGGGGCGCCTGCATGGCTCAGTTGGTTGGCCATCCAACTCTTGATTTCGGCTCACGTCATGATCTCACAGTTTGTGAGTTCAAGCCCCGCACTGGGCTCTGGTAGTATATAGCCTGCTGGGGATTCTCTCTTTCTTTCTCTCTTTCTTCCTCTTTCTTTCTTTCTCTCTCTCTCTCTCTCAAAAGAAATAAATAAATAAAACAATAAAAAAGAGAAAAAAATCCCCGAAAGCCCAACCACAGAGAGAACAGTATTAACATTTTAAGACAGTTCTTTCCATGTTTGTTTTCTGTGACAATTTCTGTGTTTTGTATATAGCTGTGACAGGTACAAACTGAATATAAAATTCTGTCTTCTGATTTGGTTAACTGTCATTTTCTTACTTTAAAACCTTCTCTAGCTCCTGGCTGCCCAGAGAATGTTTCCAAAATTAGTTTCAAAGTATTCAGAGTCCATTTTAAGCTCATCCCAGTTTATCTGCATCCCCTTCACACCATCCTTATAGATCAAATACTCCTATCTGTGTACTCACCATACCTTCTAATTTCCTACTTGTGTGCAGTTCTCATCTTTCAAACATCAAACATTCTCCACCTATTATTATTATTTTTAAGTAAACTCTACCCCCAATGTGGGGCTCAAACTCACAACTCCAAGATCAAGAGTCGCATGCTCTACCAACTGAGCCAGCCAGGTGCCCCTCCACCTGTCATTTTAGAAAGGGTCACCCTCTTCCACTTTCCTTTTAGGCTAAACTTCCATATTCCCATTTCCACTATTCAACTATTGGAGGCATTCAGAGGCCGGTAAAAACAATAGGCAGTTACTGTGAGACAGCACAAAAGACACAACACAAACACATGCTGTCACACACTTAAAAACAGCAATAGGAAAAAAAAAACAGCTTAGAGGCTAAAGATACTTTAAGACATTGGAAAGCAGAGGGTATGTATGTGTAAAAGGAAAATAATAATCTTAAAACCTTTCTGAAAAAAAGCCTTATAAAAATCTTTCTTTGGAACAGATGAATGTCAAATCAGATTGTAAGTTGTTTTTGTTTTTTTTTTTAATGTTTATTTATTTTTAAGAGCGAGAGGGAGGGAGAGCACACACACAAGGAGGGGAGGAACAGAGAGAGAGGGAGACAGGGAATCTCAAGCAGGCTCCATGCTGTCAGCATAAAGCCTGACGCAGGGCTCCATCCCACCAACTGTGAGATCATGCCCTGAGCCCAAATTGGACATTTAACTGAGCCACCCAGGTGCCCCTAGGTAGTAAGTTCATACCGAGATGTACCCTCAAAAGGAACAACAGTGATGTACAAAAACAGACACTTAGATCAGTGGAACAGAATAGACAACCCAGAAATGGACCCACAAATGTATGGCCAACTAATCTTTGACAAAGCAGGAAAAGACTATCCAATGGAATAAAGACAGTCTCTTCAGCAAGTGGTGCTGGGAAAACTGGACAGCGACATGCAGAAGAACAAACCTGGACCACTTTCTTACACCGTACACAAAAATAAACTACAAATGGATGAAAGACTAAATGTAAGACAGGAAGCCATCAAAATCCTCGAGGAGAAAGCAGGCAAAAACCTCTTTGACCTCGGCTGCAACAACTTCGTACTCAACACGTCTCTGGAAGCAAGGGAAACAAGAACAAAAATGAACTACTGGGACCTCATCAAAATAAAAAGCTTCTTCTGCACAGTGAAGGAAACAATCAGCAAAACTAAAAGGCAACTGATGGAATAGGAGAAATTATTTGCAAACGACATATCAGATAAAGGATTAGTATCAAAATCTATAAAGAACTTATCAAACTCAACACCCAAAAACCAAATAATCCAGTGAAGAAATGGGCTAAAGACATGAATTGACACTTCTCCAAGAAGACATCCAGATGGCCAACATATGAAAAAATGTTCAACATCACTCATCATCAGGGAAATACAAATCAAAACCACAATGAGATACCACCTCACACCTGTCAGAATGGATAACATTAACAACTCAGGCAACAACAGATGTTGGCGAGGATGTGGAGAAAAAGGATCTCTTTTGCACTGCTGGTGGGAATGCAAACTGGTACGGACACTCTGGAAAACAGTATGGAGGTTCCTCAAAAAATCAGAAATAGAACTACCTTAGGACCGAGCAATTACACTACCAGGTATTTACCAAAGGGATATAGGTATGCTGTTTCAAAGGGGCACATGCACCCCAATGTTTACAGCAGAACTATCAACAATACCCAAAGTATGGAAAGAGCCCCCAAAACCATCGATGGATGAATGGATAAAGATGTGGTATATGGAGTATTACTCGGCAGTCAAAAATGAAATCTTACTATTTGCAACTATGTGGATGGAACTAGAGGATATTATGCTAAGCAAAATTAGTCAGAGAAAGACAAATATCATATGACTTCATTCATATGAGGACTTTAAGATACAGAACAGATGAACATAAGGGAAGGAAAGCAAAAATAATATAAAAACAAGGAGGGGGAAAAAACATAAGAGACTCTTAAATATAGAGAACAGAGGGTTGCTGGAGGGGTTGAGGAAGGGGGGATGGGCTAAATGGGTAAAGGCATTAAGGAATCTACTCCTGAAATCATTGTTGCACTATATGCTAACTTGGATATAAATTAAAAAATAAACTATTTAAAAAAAACAAACTATTTAAAAAAAGGACAATGACTCGATTTTTCATATTTTTCAAATTCTTATTTTTATCAAAATATTACATGCTTATCAGTTGAAAAGTAAAAAAAGTGCTGAAAAGGCTTTTAATTAAATATAGTCATCCTTTCCTCCACCTTCCTATCCTCATGTAGTTCCCTAGCAGTATCCACTTTCAACCGTTTTGGCCCTGTTTTTTAATATATATGTCGGCATTTTATTTATTTATTTATTTATTTATTTATTTTTAATGTTTTTTATTTTTGCAAGAGACAGAATGTGAGTGGGTTGGGGCAGAAAGAGAGGGAGGCACAGAATCTGAAGCAGGCTCCAGGCTCTGAGCTGCCAGCACAGAGCCTGACACGGGACTCGAACTCACAAGCTGTGAGATCATGGCCTGAGCCAAAGTCAGACGCTCAACTGACTGAGCCACCCAGGTGCCCCTATATCTCAGTATTTTAAAAAGAAAATGTATACTACAGGCCTTGACTAATTTTGATGTAACATTTTGATGTTACACATTGACTTATTATTAGTGTAGATCTGGGCATTTTAAGGCACTTATAACCTTCTCTTTCCCTGTCCACCAAGAACTGTTCTCTACTGATTCAAAGAATACCATACAACGATTCCATTTTGTTCTCTGGTGTTAACATTTCCTCCTTTTTCAGTTGCTTGGCTCTCCTTCAAAATCTTACTAAGTCTTCCCACTTCCCTCAAAAATGCCATAAGCTGCTCCTTTACATAATTCTCCCTGCAGTCAAATCTCTCTTATGGTTCCATTTTTATAAAAGGTATCTTTTCTGAAGAGCTCTGATCTGCTCCACTCTGTTTCCTAGGCCTGCTGCACAGCTGTCATACTGCAAACATTCTTCACCATTACCCTGGGACTTCCCTTTACCTTCCTTCTATATCGGACCCTGTTTCTTCTTCTAAGTCTACACCTCTTCGCTCTGATAAAAAACATGTATTTTAGTAATGTCTTGAGACAGGGCACATAGGAAATACATTTAGAACTGTGCCTGTCAGAAAATATTTCTGCCCTCACTCTCCATAACAATCTGCCTGACTACAGAATTCTCAACTGAAAATAATTGTCCCCTAGAATTCTGAAAAGCAGTATCACAACTTCCAGTACTGCTGAGAAGCCCAATGATAATGTAATTTCTGAGTTTTTCTACTTCTTCTTCTGACAACTTGTAAGACTTTCACCTTGTCCCTGGTGTTCTGATTTTGTGAACAAACTGTGCCTCTGTGTGAAGCACCTTTCATTCATTGTGTTGGACACTGTCTTTTGAACTTGGGAGTTTGTTCTTTTCAATTCTGAGATAAACTGTTTCATTTCTTGGATCATTTTCTTCCCACTATTTCCTGTTTTCTTTCTGGAACTCCTTTTAGTCTGATGTTGCCAGGACTCCTGACACATCACCGAATTTTCTTTCTTAGTGTCCACTTTTTGGTCTGTTCTCTGCTTCTATCTTGTGTCCCCCAGTTTAGTCTAAATGCTGCAGCCAGTGATTCTATTGAAAGGTAAGGCAGATAATGTTACTCCTTAGTTTAAAACCCTCCAATGGCTTCCCTTGGTGTAAAAGTCAAAGTTCTTAAGATCTTTTTATTTAAAAAAAATTTTTTTTTAATGTTTAATTTTAGAGAGAGAGAGAGCACACTAGTAAGGGAGAGGGGCAGAGGGATGGAGAGACAGAGAGATTGAGAACCTTAAACAGGCTCCAATGCTTAGCCCGGAGCCCGACACAGGGCTCGATCCCATGACCCTGGGATCATGACCTGAGCTGAAATCAAGTGCAGACACTCAACTGACTGAGCCACCCAGACTCCCCTGAAAGTCAAAGTTCTTAAAATGACCTACACAGACCCTATGTGACTTGGCCCCCATCACTCTGACTCCCTTGCTCACTCTGCTCCAGTCCTAATAATGACCTTGTTCAGAACAGTCCATAATGTACACAAAAAATTGAACTAAAAAATTAATAATTATACCTCAGTTATGTAAAGAGAGTCAACACCCACACAAAAAATTAATGAGCAGCAGAAAATAGTTTGATTACTTTATGAAAACATTATATACAGCAAATTTCATCAGCAGCATCCCAGGATATAAGAACTTAAAGCAGGAAGATTTCATTTATTTCATGTAAAATACTTAATTAGAAAATGGGAGGGCATTTATTTCTCATAATAGCAACCCTCTATTTCTGTAATTTCTACTCCGGGCTTAACATGGTGCCTGCGAACATTCTATGAGCAAAGAACAGCACTCCCTGTACTAGAACTTCGTCAATGGTAACTGGCAGGTAGGTGGAAGTCATGGGAAACTCTACCAGCTTTAATCTTTTGGTCTTGAACTAGCCAAAAAACAAAAGGATACAGGGGCTTGGTTTGGAGTTGTGTGTGGAATGTAGTAATAACAGCTATAAGAACAACATCCACAATCTTTTATCCAAGGGTACTAAGGTTATGTGTGTGCATGCATGTATTAATGTGTGTGTGTGTGTGTGTGTGTGTGTGTGTAACATATATCTCAGCGACAGTTTTTTCTGTCAGTGCAACCTGATAAGCTTTTATCAATCTACAACAAGGCAATACAAAAACTAAGAGTGTTTGGAAACTTCTGTAACATTGTGACATTGTTGTTGACATTTTTAAAAATAATTTTTTCAAAAAGTTTATTTGAGAGAGAGAGAGAGAAAGAGAGAGAGACAGCGCAAGTGGAGGGAGGGGCAGACAGAGGAGGAAAGAGAGAGAATCCCAAGCAAGCTCTGTTCTGCCAGCTCAGAGCCCAATGTGGGTCTCAAACCCACAAAACTGCAAGATCATGACCTGAGCTGAAACCAAGAGTTGGACGCTTAACTAATGTCACCCACGCACCCCTGCTGACGTTCTTACAGTATTTTACAGAAGTATCTGTCTGTATTAGATTGTAGAAAAACAAGCAGAAAAACTGATCTTTCAAGTTTGAGAAGCAATGCTGTATATTATATCAGTCCCCTGGCATGTGGGGCCACACAGTGTCATCCAAGCACCTTAGTATTTTTGTGGCAAAACACAAATTTTCATTTTAAGTCGTACAAATAGCCTGTCAATGAAGGTCAGATTTCACACTAAAATTAGTTATGCAAACAAAGAAACAAAAAAACACCTTTGGTTTTCACAGCTTTTCAGATCTTAAAATTAAAAGGAATGTGGACTACACAACATTAAACACGCTAATAGCGGCCATTATTTATATAACAGCTACTACATGTCAGACAGCATTCTAACCATTTACATATTAACTCATTTCATTCTCTCAACTGTATGAGGTAGGTATTATTATCAACCTGATTTTCAGCCAAGGAAAATGAAGCAAGTTATTTTAACTAAGGCAACCCGGCTCCAGGATTTATGCTGCAAGTTAACCAAAGAAGTAAAAGACACACTCTTCTGGGACCATTTAGTGCTGGCACAAAAAATATACACCTTACCAGGCCTCATACACATCACTCTAACACTACCCAGTATAATAACTAATGTTAAAAATCGTGACTTGGAGTCATCAAGGGTAATTTATATACTTTGTTTATGAAAGCAAAGAGTATGGATAATGTTTTGTAACATGTTCCATTCAAAACTGATGATGAAACAAAAAAAAGATAATGTTACTTTAAGGAGAGTAAACTCTCAGTTCTCCACAAAATTACATTATGAAAGCAGCTAAAATACTCCAGAGTTCCAGATGGCTAAAGTTTTATTATATCACTTAAAAATTATTATTCAATCCATGAAACCAGCTCAGACTTAAAAATCCACATGTAGATTTTATTTTATTATTATTATGTTTTTTAAGTAGGCTTCATGCCCAGTGTGGAGCCCAATGTGGGATTGAACTCACGACCCTAAGATCAAGACCTGAGCTGAGATCAAGAGTCCAATGCTTAACCGAATGAGCCACTCAGGCGCCCCATTTGTGTAGATTTTAAAGAAAAATAAATTACCTGAAAAGCAGCTATGTGGAAAATGTTGCTGGGTTAATTTTTTTTAACTTATACAAAATACTGCTTAAGACCAAAATATTCTAGCGCAAAGAAGGGAGAGAGAAAAAATATTATGATACAACTGACCTGATACGGTGGCTTTTCCAGAGATTGTGTTTGGTGTGGGCACCAGGGACGTGGCACTGATGACAGAGGGAGCAGCAGGCTTGCAGGTTCCCACGGGGGCCTGGCTCACACACACTGGCTGCTGCCCAGAAGTTTTCATTACAGGGCCTACAGCAGATGATGAACTGGGAACTGCTCCTTCTGACTGCTCACACACAGGGCGGAAAATAATAGAAATTAAGAAGAAAGCAATGTAACTTACTCAGAACAGTAACTGGCAGATAGCATACTCAATACATGTTATCTATTAGCTATTGTATTACCTACCTATTAAATACCATGCATTTAAAAAGAGCGCCTCTCTAGTTTAGTGTTTCCTAAACTTTTAAAGATTTCACAGACCAGGCAAAGTTAAAAAATTATAAAACAAGGAGGCATCATTGTGTTATCACATTAAAAAACAAAAAAACAAAACAAAAAAAAACTCACCACCTACTACATCACTTTATAAAAGGATATTTCAATACCAAATAAAGGAGGACATAATCTCAGAATATAAAAGTGGAATAAAATGAGCATTATTAAAAACTCACTATAATGTTTGTCACATTCATTCAACCAACATCTACTTCATGGCAGGCACAGTGCTAAATCCTAAAGCCCAGAGAGAAAAGCCCTCAAGGAAAACAGGTTGACTGACGAATGGTATAGTAGGCATAGGTACAAGGCACCATTAAAACTGAGAGGAAAAGAGATGCTGGGTGGCTCAGTTGGTTAAGAGTCCAACTCTTGATTTTGGCTCAAGTCATGCATGATCTCATGGTTCATGAGAGCAAGTCCTGCATTGGGCTCTGCGCTGATAGTATGGAACCTGCTTGGGATTCTCTCTCCCTCTCTCTCTGCTCCTCCCTTGCCCATGCTCTCTCTCTCTCAGAATAAATAAGTATGCTTTAAAAAAAAAACAGAGAGGAAAATTACTATTTCTGCCTAGGGATGGGGAGAGGAGAGTATTGGGAAAAGCTTCATGTACAAAAATGGCACTTTAGGGGGATCTTCAAGATTCAAGACAGGAAAAGGGGGAAATGAATGTTTCTTAGCAGAAGATAGTAGGTAGAAAGAGAGGCATGAAAGAACATGGTTATGTTCATGGGACTACATGCAAAGTAGAGTGATAACAGGCATGAGAGGTAGTTGTAGGAGATGAACCTTAAAAAGCAAGCAAAATCAGCTTCAAAAAAAGTCCCTGGGGTGCCAAGACAATTCAAAAGGGAAACAGACTTTAAATGTTGGTAGGCCAATTGACTGTCTACATGCAAAAGAATGAAGTTTGGCCCTTACCTCACACCATATAAAGATTAACTCCAAATGGATCAAAGACCTATACATGAGCTAAAATTATAAAACTCTTAGATGAAAATGTTGGCTTAAATTTTATGATTTTGGATTTGGCAATAGTTTCTTAGCTATGATACCAAAAGCATAAGCAATAAAAGAAATACACTGAACTTTATCAAAATTAAAAAGTTTTGTGGTTCACAGAGTATCATCAAGGAAGTGGTAAGATGGACCACAGAGTGGTAGAAAATTTTTGTAAATCTGGTAAGAGACTTGTATCTAGAATAATAATGGCAAAGAATCTGAATAGACATTTCTCCAAAGAAGATACACAAATGGACAATAAGTACATTAAAAGATGCTATCATTAGCTATCAGAGAAATGCAACTCAAAGCCACAATGATTACCATTTCACACCCACTAGAATGGATACAACAACAAAAAAAGGAAAAGAACAAGTGTCAACAAGTATGTAGAAAAACGGGAGCCCTCATACATTGCTGGTAGGAGTCTAAAATGGTGTAGCTGCCTGAGAAAACTGGCAGCTTCTCATAGTGTTAAACACAGTTTATGATATGATCCAGCATTTCCTTCCTACAATTAGCCAGAAAAACCAAAAACCTATCATTACACAAAAACTTGAACATAAATGTTCATAGTAGCATTACTGATTATAAGTAAAAGGTAGAAACCACCCAAATGTCCTTCAACTAATAAATACATAAACAAGGGGCGCCTGGGCGGCTCAGTCAGTTAAGCATCCGACTTTAGTTCAGGTCATGATCTCACAGTTCGTGAGTTCGAGCCCCACATCAGGCTCTGTGCTGAAAGCTTGGAGCCTGGAGCCTGCTTCAGATTCTGTGTTTCCCTCTCTCACGGCCCCTCCCCTGCTCACACTCTCTTTCTGTCTCTCAAAAATAAATAAACAATTAAAAAATAAATAAATGTGTAAACAAAATGTGGTATGTCCATAAAACTGGATATCGACTATTCAGGTATAAAAAAATACTGATACATGCTACAACCTGGATGAACCTTGAAAATACTGTTAAGAGAAAGAAGCCAGACATGAAGAGTAGTTGCCTAGTACTGGGGGTAGGAGGGACTGCTATTGGGTATGGAGTTTCTTTTAGGAATGTTAAAAAAATGTTCTAAAATAGAAAGTGGTGATGGTTGCAAAACCTTGAGAATATAATAAAAACCACAGAACTGTATGCTTTAAAATGGTAAATTTTATAGCATATGAATTATATTTCAATTTTTTTATTGATTTTTAATTTTTTTAATTTTTAATTTTTTTTAAAGTTTGAGAGAGAGATGAGGAGGGCAGGAGGAGAGAGAGAGGGAGAGAGAATCCCAAGCAGGCACTGTCAGCACAGAGCCCAACATGGGGCTTGATCTCATGAACCCCGAGATCATGCCCTGAGCTACAATCAAGAGTTGGACACTTAACCGACTGAGCCACCCAGGTGCCCCTCCAATTAAAAAAAAATTTTTTTTAACATTTATTTATTATTGAGAGACAGAGGAGGAGCAGAGAGAGGAGGAGACACAGAATCTGAAGCAGGCTGCAGGCTCTGAGCTGTCAGCACAGAGCTCAACATGGGGCTGGAACCCACAAACCATGAGATCCGGACCTGAGCCGAAGTCAGATGCTTAACCAACTGAGCCACCCAGGCGCACCCCACTCCAATTTTTTTTTTTTTTTTTTAAATAGAATATGGCCCACTGACATACCTGCTAAATACCTTAATACTTTTATGTTTCATTATGGTTTTCTACTGTTGTGCTAATTCTCACCGGCTGTGCAGGACCGTTTGCTGAGAGGGTCACAGCTGGGGAAGTGGCGGTTGTGATAACCCCTCCTGCCACTCTCAGCATTGTGGTTCCAGGCTTTGAGAGTTGTGAAGTGGCTGGTACAGACTTCAGTGTGCTATCAGATATTTTCATTAGTGATGCCTGTCCCCCAGGGGCTGCCTGCAGAAACAAAATCAGTTGAAGTAATAATGTTGCCTTGGTTTATAGGCATAATTTATTCCTTACATACACAGGCCCCAAGAATTAAAGCACATCCAAGAAAGTCTTGCTAATCAAAAACATAGGAGGTGTTTGTGCACCTTTCCAATAAACACTCAAGTTTATGACATTTTACATACAAATGTTCCTTTACCTCTAATGTAGAACAAGTGAATGAATGCACTTACAAGTCACTATTTGGCAATAGTGACTTCAAAGATACTAGGTCATTTGTTATCAAAATAATGGAGCCTAAAATGCTCTTAAATATATGTGTAATCTTTAAACATGAAAATCTAAACAATATGGGCCAGATTTAAATGGGTAAGTGCTCTAGGCTAGTACCTTAGCATTTTATTATTGCTCAACAAATGTAGTACCATTAACAAATTATAGTTTTAGTGGGTTAAATTAAGGCTCAGCAAACGTTTCCTGTAAATGGCATTAAGCATTTATAGCACTGAAGGCCATATGGTCCTTGTTTCAACTCCTCAACTCTACTGTTACACAGGTGTGGCTGTGTTCCAGTAAAATATTATTCATAAAAATAGGAAGCCTTGGGCACAGTTCACTGACCCGTGGCCTAAATGACTGCTTACTGCCCAAAATTAATACACCCCACAAACAGATACCATTTATCAGTTCCTAGAACTGTGTGTCAGTAATGGCAAAAACACTTTCATGTATTTTATGTCAACGAATCTTTTCATAAACTTTATAGGGTAGATTTTAGTCCCATTTTGCAGATGAAGAACTTAAGCTCAGTAATTTTACCAGGGTCATACAGTTAGTAACTGGAAGCGCCATGATTAGAATGCAGAAGTAGTAGCCATTGGAGCCTGATACATACAAAAATCTTAGCCATACAAAAATGGCTAAAATTAAAAAGGATGACAGTCTCCCATATTGGTGAGAATGAACAGCAACTGTAACTCTCTCACATTACTTATGGGAGAGTCAAATGGTACAACCACTCTGCAAACCATTTGTCAGTTTCTTATAAACTTTCTTATTTTTTAAAAAATTTTAATGTTTTATTTATTTTTGAGAGAGTCAGAGTGTGAGTAGGGGAGGGGCAGAGAGAGACGGAGACACAGAATCCGAAGCAGGCTCCAGGTTCCGAGCTGCCAGCACACAGCCTGACTCAGGGCTTGAACTCACAGACTGCGAGATCATGACCTGAGCTGAAGTCGGACAATTAACCGACTGAGCCACCCAGGCGCCACCTTATAACTTTCTTATTAACATATACTTACCCTAGGACCTAGCTATTTTACAGTACAAAACATCTATACAAGAATGTTCATAATAGTATAGTTCATTTAAAAAAAAAAAAAAAAAAGAGGGTATGTTTTAGAGTGACAAATGTTTTGTAACTTGACTGGGATAGTGCTTGCATGAGTTTGTACACTGGTCAACACTCATTGAGCAGTACACATATGGTCTATGCATTATTTTATGTAAATAATACCTTATTAAAAAGCAACAGGTGCGCCTGGGTGGCTCAGTCAGTTAAGCTCGACTCTTGACTTTGGCTCAGGTCATCAATTCACAGTTTGTGAGATTGAGCCCCACATCAGGCTCTGTGCTGATAGCATGGAATCTGCTTGGGATTCTCTTTCTGCCCCTCCCCCACTCATTCTCACCACCCCCCCAAATAAATATACTTAAAAAAAGAAAAAAAGCAACAGTAATTGTTCTGCAGTGGTAGAACAGGAAGAAAGTCACTCCACTAGCTGCAACATAAGCAGGTAGGAAGAAATAAGCTAAGATTTTAAAGAACTGCCTGAAGAATTTTAGGGCCTCATATCTGTTTAAAATACTAAGTGCATCTGACCAAAGGGAAATTAGTACTCAAAGAAATGAAACAGTACTAATATGAAAAATATATGATGGAGAAAAAATTCCTTTTTTACAGATATAACCTACCAAACCTTCCTCAAGGTAAAACAAATAACCTGAATAGTTCTGTATCTACTAAATAAATTGAAATTGTAGTTAAAAACCTTCCCAATCAGGAAAACTTGAGGTCATTATGGCTTCACTGGTGTATTCTAGTTAAAGAAAAAAATAATACCAATTCTACATAAAATTTTTTACACAAAAAGTGAACGAGAGAAAAGTTTTTGTTTTTTGTTTTTAAGAGGGAAAAGTTTCTAACTCATTCACTTATGTGATATCAAAACCAGACAGGAATTACAAAGAAAACCACTGACCAATAACCCTTACAAAAACTCTAAACAAAATTTTATCAAATGAAACCCAGCAATACATTAAAAGAGGATAACATGTCACAAACAAGTGGGGCTTATTCCAGGAATGCAGGGCTGGTTTAACACTTAAAAAAATTTTTTTTAATTTTTAAGTAATCTCTACCTCTCAACATGGGGCTTGAACGCATGACCACAAGATCCAGAACACACACTCCACCAACAGAGCCACCAGGTGCCCTCTTATGATCTTCTTAGTAACATTTTTTCTCTAGCTTACTGTAAGAATACAATATATAATACATATGACATACAAAATGTGTGCTAGTCAACTATGTTATTGGTAAGGCTATTAATAGTTAAGTTTGGGGGGAGTCAAAAGTCATATGAGGATTCTCCACTGTGAGAGAGGTTGGCACCCCTGACCCACCCCCTGTTGTGCAAGGATCAACTGTACATGGATACTGTGGATGGCATCACCTACTACACTATTCAGAATCTCCCACACGAAGTTCCTCCAGAGACATTTTAGAATGAAGTATCAAGAAAACCTCTGTTTCTTCTAAGGAAATATGTAGGTATTGTTTTGCCTCTCACAAACTGAATTTTATAACTGATCATGCTTCTGATTTGCTTTGGCAAATTTTATTAATTATATAGGACATAGCTGTTTGCATATCTAATAACTCTGGCCTTATCTTCTCATTCTACTTGTATTTTCCCAAATTTCAAGATTTTATTCTTATTTTTCTATACTGTTTTATTATCATTTTCTTTTTTTTTTCTTAATGTTTATTTTTTGAGAGAGACAGAGAGAGAGAGACAGAGTGCAAGCAAGGGAGGGGCAGAGAGAGAAAGAGAGACACAGAATCCAAAGCAGGCTCTAGGATCTGAGCTGTCAGCACAGAGCCCGACATGGGGCTCAAACCCACAAGCTGGAGATCATGACCTGAGCCAAAGTCAGATGCCTAACTGATTGAGCCACTCAGGTGCCCCTTACTATTCATTTTCTTGGGCAACCTTAATTTCTTTGTGGAAAAGGATAAGCTGTAAAAGTTTTAATAAATGCCATAACCACCTTGTATTTGGGGTATGTGTTTATTTACCTGGGTAAACAAAGTGGTTTTTTGTCCAGAGATGACTTTTAATGTTTGTTGCCCTTGTGGAGAAGATGTGCTGACTCCCAGCGTTCCTTGGACCATTGACCCAGTAGTCAGCTGTTTTCCAGATGTCTGGGGTGATGGCTGACCAACTAAAAATGTGCCCTAGAAACAAATAAAGACCTACTCAGTAATTATTAAGTTCAAATGACTTGTCCTGACCCTTTAAATCACAAGGTCCCATGTTACAAGCTACAATGTCCCCCTTGAATTCTCCAACTCAGCCAAAATAATTGTAAGGAACAGCTCTGCTCTCAGGGTCCCTCCCAAAAGCTCTCCCCACTTTTAGAACTCTGCACAGTAGCTGTGGAGCAGGCTGCTTAAAAACTCAAGTTTTACAACCGAGTCTTTTTTTTTTTTTTTTTAATTTTTTTTTTTCAACGTTTTTTATTTATTTTTGGGACAGAGAGAGACAGAACATGAACGGGGGAGGGGCAGAGAGAGAGGGAGACACAGAATCCGAAACAGGCTCCAGGCTCCGAGCCATCAGCCCAGAGCCTGACGCGGGGCTCGAACTCACAGACCGCGAGATCGTGACCTGGCTGAAGTCGGACGCCCAACCGACTGCGCCACCCAGGCGCCCCACAACCGAGTCTTTAAATCTGGATTTAATTTTCAAGATTCATAACTATCCATCCTTAGTAAGAACATTGAGAACAAAAATTCTTAAAGAGGAGTCAAGACTTTAGCAATGAGGGGAAAGAAAGTTGAAACTTGTTCCTAATCATGAATCCAACCTAACTCCAAATACCTTAACTTGATAGTACCTCTTTGGTTACTCCCTTCCAAGAGAAAATTTTCAACTGCACATGAACACTACTCACTAACTCATGGATTTGGAAGGCAAAAGCATAGGAAAAATCTTTCTTTGAGTCAGAAAGATCTGGGTTTAAATCCAAATTCTATCACTGGCTTAGCAGAGACATCTTGGGAAAGTTACTTAAGTCTTTCTGAATGTCTAGGACCTCTTGTCTCAACATAAAACAAGCCCAAAATAATATAGATTCATAACATAGCTAAAATGTTAGTATTGACTCCTGATCCCAGAGATGTAAAGATAAATCCACTATAATTAAAGGCAGTTATTAAGGAACCAAAGGATTTAAAAGACACCAGTCACAAACGATCAGACCTGAGGCGTTTGCTTTAGGATATAAGATGTGTAAGTCAGGTGCTGGGATATCCCTCCAGGGCCTGCAGGGCTCTGAGTTCCTCCTGTTCCTCCTCCTCCACCTCCGCTGCCACTGCCGCTGCCACCGCTGCCTCCGCCACTACCACTGCCCGCAGCTGAGCCAGACTGGAGGTCTGAAAATACAATGAAATGACAGCAACATCAGAAAAGGTATTAAGAGGCTTAACAGAAAGATAGATGAGCCCAGAGGGATGTTTCCCTTACAGCGACATTCCTTCCCTTTTCTATTTTCTCCTTTCTTTTCTGTAATGTATCTATTCTGTGACAAGAGTGAGAAGAACATCCTAGAACTGAAGACTGATCTACTTCCAACTGAAGGACAGTTGACTAGTTCAGCTCTCGGTACAATGAAAAACTTAACTTTAACAAGAGTTTTGACTTAGTGTGGGACATCAAGAAAGAGTGTGATAGTGACATTTTTAACCAAGTGCTGACTGGAATGTGCTCAGAGAAGTGCTTATAAACATTCTGGCATCTCATTTGATTTCAGTGAAACTGCTGGAATTTAGTGTAATTTTACAGTACCTTTTCTGTTGCCCTCTGCCCCAGAAAAAACTGATTTTCTTCACATTCATAATGACTCCAGGGCCCCATTTTTTTTTCCTTTTAAAATTCTACTTTAAAGCCTTTGAATTTTTTTTACTTCCCACTTGGTGACATAATATATACAAACTAAAACCTAAATAGCTCTCTGGGTGACTTGTGGAATACTCACATTGTCCTTTTCTTACATATCTTTTATATACTACAGCTTAAGTAGGAGGAAAAAATGCCAGGGTGAGAGAGCAGAAATCACCCATTATAGTTAGTAAACAAAATGGCGACTAGCTCACACACTACATTTTGGCAAGAGTGGCTAATTTTTAGTGAACCTATTATACCAATTATACTTGGGGAGGGGGGGTGCTTTTAAATCTTATTTAACATAATTTGTCAAACTGGCTTACATACAACACCCAGTGCTCATCCCAACAAGGACCCTCTTCAATGCCCATCACCCACTTTCCCCTCTTCCCTTGCACCATCAACCCTCAGTTTGTTCTCTGTATTTAAGAGTCTCTTATGGTTTGTCTCCCTCCTTGTTTGTTAACTATTTTTTTCCCCTTCCCTTCCTCCATGGTCTTCTGTTAAGTTTCTCAAGATCCACATATGAGCGAAAACATATGATATCTTTCTCTGACTTATTTCACTTAGCATAATACCCTCCAGTTCTATCCATAATGCTGCAAAAGGCATGATTTTATTCTTTCTCGTTGCCAAGTAGTATTCCGTTGTATATATAAACCACATCTTCTTTATCCATTCATCAGTTGATGGACATTTAGGCTCTTTCCATAATTTAGCTACTGTTGAAAGTGCTGCTATAAACATTGGGGTACAAGTGCTCCTATGCATCAGCACTCCCGTATCCCTTGGGTAAATTCCCAGCAGTGCTATTGCTGGGTCACAGGGTAGTTCTCTTTTTAATTTTTTGAGGAACCTCCACACTGTTTTCCAGAGCAGCTGCACCAGTGTGCATTCCCACCAACAGTGCAAGAGGGTTCCCGTTTTTCCACATCCTCGCCAGCATCTAGTCTCCTGATTTGTTCACGTTAGTCACTCTGACCGGTGTGAGGTTATACCAATTTTACTTCTGATTGAGAGGGAAATAATTCCCTTTACCTTTCCTTTCCAACACCAAATTGTTTTCTCTGTATGTCAAAACAAAAGTTTGTCAATCTAGATAAACCACCTAATTTCCTTGGGGTTTTAAGGCTTGTACACTAAGGCTGACTCTCTATTTCTCTTTCCATCTCCAAACCTAGCAAACTTAACATGCACATCTAAATAATGGCAGGCAGACACACTTGATTCCACTCCTATTCCTATCCCCTCCAAAATAAATATAGGCTCTCAGCTAACTTCTCCACAGGTGTCACATTTCTAGATATCACTGAAAAGGAAGAACTCTTTTTTGTTTACAGTTCACATGGACAGGTTTCTCTCAACACACCTTCAGTAGCCATACCTCTCCAATGTATTTTGTATCTGATCCCAAACTCTGAGTAGATAAATACAAAATAACAGTATCACCTCCTAGGACTATGATCGTTTAAGCCTACTTCTAGTTAAATTATATGCATGTTTTAAATCCATGTGGGCAAATACTACCATCATGCAGAGCTATGGAAATACTTCCTGAAACAGGTAAGAGCTGCCCCTGGGTGGGTGAAATGAACATACCCAGAGGCCCAAGAACCAAAGATTTAATGATGGACTAACTAGCATTGTTGGTAGCTCGTAGGATGGCTCCTTGAGGGATCAGCAGCAGTTTTCCTTTTCCTGAAGGGTTCTTGCTGTTCGTTGTAAGGTAGAGTTTGGTGCCAGGAGGCAAATTTGCCAAGTTGGCCAGATTAGTGGCTGGTAGCTGTAATGTTGCCATTACTAAAATGGTAAAGGGGAAAAGGAAAAAAAAAAAAAAAAGAGGAAAAACAGTTATGATAAATTTGAACTGAGGTCAATGCTATCTCTAAAATTAAAACAACGTAGTAAGATACTTACTGAAAAACATACACAGTAAACTCTACAGTTTTCTTAAATACACAAGGTGGACAGTCTTAAATATCTTGCTACCTAAAAAATAATCTATATACTAGAAGAGCTTGCTGTAAACTAGAAAGGAATATTTGTACATAAATAGGATGACCATATGTCCCAGTTTGCCCAGAACGGTTCCAGTTTATACCTGTGTCCCAATGATTATTAATAGTAATTCTTGGGGCGCCTGGGTGGCTCAGTCAGTTAAGCCTCCGACTTTGGCTCAGGTCATGATCTCGCGGTCCGTGAGTTTGAGCCCCGCGTCGGGCTCTGTGCTGACAGCTGAGTCTGGAGCCTGTTTCAGATTCTGTGTCTCCCTCTCTCTCTGACCCTCCCCCACTCACACTCTGTTTCTGTCTCTCAAAAATGAATAAACGTTAAAAAAAAAAAAATTAAGAAAAAAATAGTAACTCTTTTTACTCTCACAAATACTATAGTTTAGACAATCAATGAAATAATCACCTTATTTATGGATGAATGTATATTTCCTCCCAATTGTTTAAAGCCCCTCCAATCAATTGCTAGTGATGAATGAATCTACTGATTTGAAACTAGACTTCTTATCTCTCTCACTTTCTAAGAACTAAGAAAATGCCACAGTTAACAACTGGCACATATACTATGAAACTATAATTCAGTCTTACCTATGTCAAAGAGCTTTCGCTTATCCCTTAGAATTTACTTCTCAATGCACAGGGCTGTAAACCTTTAAATGAGATTCTTAATTGGAGACTTACACATCAAAACTTCTGCAAATGCTCTGAATCCAAATCCCCACAAAATGAAGCATACAGAACCATGTGAGTCACCAGAGGCAAAGGACTCTCATGGCCTCCTCCAGCCTGCTGGACTAGTCCTCCTTCTCATTACTACTTCACTGTGCAAGGTTTGGGGAACCAAGAACCTAGAAGCTGCCCCAAAACATCAGGGACTGATATTAAAACTGAGTGCCATTATCTCTCCACTACTGCCAGAACTAATCCCACTTTACACCATATGCATCTCAGCAAACCTCTCTGGTCTGTCACCCATACCCGGAAGTCCAGCCCCAAACTGCTCTCCATTCCTGATCTGAGTCCACCTTCTCAGGCCCTCCTCCTCCCCCATCTCTTTCACCAAGCCCCCAGGAATTCCTGCTGTGGTCAATTACACCCTTTAGAATCTCCACCTCTTTCAACCTTAATGTCTTTTTGTGTAACTAAACACTAAAAGTCTTCTGAAGATAGGACTTCTTCTGCAGCCCCTTAGCTAAAAGCTGGTTTTTTGTTTGTTTTTTTTAATCTTACCTCAGTGTATGAGGGCCAGGACTAGAAGAGAAGCCTTTTTGCTCTCCAGTTTGGCTTTCAGACCATTACCACCCCTCATTCCAGAGGAAAAACCTGCTGGCTCCTGTTAGGATCATGCATGGCTCTACCACCTTACCCCTTGCTTTTCTACTCTCATTTACTGAACCCCTAGTCATTTCCCCTCACTTGCTAAAGACTGACTCCTGACTCAGTCTTGCTGTATGCCAACAACTGTCATCCTCAGTGACAGCACTGCAGATGACCTGTTTAATTCTCTGGCTTCTCAGGTACTTCATTTTCTAAACTCCCAAGATCATTTCTTCCAATCTATCTCAAGCACTCTTTTTTAAGGCCACAAATGGACTTTGTCATCACCAGCAATTCATCACCTCTGAAATCTTTATTTTGGACATCTACTACCTTCTTTTTCTTCTTTCTTATGAATCTTTTATATTTATTTTTTATATTTTTTCAAGTGTATTTATTTGGGGGGGGAAGGGGGGACAGGGAAAGAGAGAGAGGGAGACAGGGAGGGAGGGAGGGAGAAGGGAGCAGGAGGGAGGGAGGGAGAGGGACAAGGAGAGAGAGAGAAAGAGAGAAAATCCCAAGCAGGCTCCACACTGTCAGGGCAGAACCTGCTTGAACTCACGAACTGTGAGATCATGACCTGAGCCAAAATCAAGGGTTGGTAGTGTAACCATCTGAGCCACCCAGGTGCCCCTATTTTATTTTGAATATATAAAGTTGGTTCTGGAATTGTTTTGGGTTTTTAAGATTTTATTTTTACATAATCTCTACACCGAACGTGGGACTCAAACTCACAACTCCGAGATCGAGTCACATGCTGTACCAACTGAGCCAGCCAAGCACCCCTATTATTTAGTTTTTAAGTTTTCTTTTTTTAATTTAATTTTTTTATTCAAGTACAATTAACATATAGCATGAGCTTCAGGTATACAATATAATGATACATCAGTATCTCAAAATGCTGCTGATAAATGACCATCCCAAGATTTTAAGTCTGAATACAACCCAAAGTGGAGATAAGGTCAAACAAAAATTATGTCAGACCAGAAAGCAGTTATCAAGAAAAACCCTCTATTTCTATTACTCTTGCTAAAACACACACACACACACCCCTCTTAAACTACTTACAGATCTCTACGTAAAATGTTACATGAAGAAGATTAACATATTTTTATATACTCCTTATAGCACTAACCAACAGGTTTTCTTAGAACCAAACACTGAAAAAAATCACTAGCAAAGAACAGTTTAGAAAGAGCTGCTGCTGAAAGGGCCTCGCAACAGTATCAGTTACCTGAACCCTGGGATCCACTCTTCTGAGGGCCGGCGGCAGTGACCTGAGCCTTGGTTAAGGCTTGCACCGGCTGAGCAACAATGGTGCCTCCACCTCCGCTCACAATTGCTTTGGCAACTCCTTGGGTCACAACTTGCTTTGGACCAACAGCTTTGGCAACAGAAGAGCTGGCCTTGGCTACAAGGATTTGGCCGCCACTGATTGCTACAGCCTGTTTCACTGCTGAAGGTAAAGTGGACCCAACTGGCACCCCAACGACCTGTTGAAAATAGAGAAGAATCCAGCAGTGCTTCTTCTCAGTCCTTTCAAGGACTCTTCGAACAGAACAGTCACTCTGTTCTAGCAAAGAACAAAGCAAAGTTCTAGCTATGACTTTAATTTAATCCTCTAGGAATGATACCTATGATAGATGTGAAAACATTTCTCACATTTTGGATAGTATTACAATAAAAAGCTACAGTTTTTGTCTTAACCCCAGCTACTATCTAGAACTTATTTTATGTGTTTTTAATTAAAAAAAACTTAGAAAATACAAAAATACAAAGAAAAAATTTCTACTTTTCCAGATATAACCGATTTTAAAATTTTACTTATTTTTATTAATTTTTTTTTAACATTTATTTATTTTTGAGAGACAGAGAGAGATGGAGTATGAGCAGGGGAGGGGCAGAGAGAGTGGCTGACACAGAATCCAAAGCAGGCTCCAGGCTCTGAGCTGTTATGACAGCACAGAGCCCGATGCGGGGCTCAAATCCACAAACTGTGAGATCATAACCTGAACCAAAGTTGGACACTTAACCAACTGGGCCACCCAGGCGCCCCATAAATTTTATTTATTTATTTATTTATTTTTATTTTTAATTTTTTTTAATGTTTATTTATTTTTGAGACAGAGAGAGACACAGCATGAGCAGGGAAGGGGCAGAGATAGAGGGAGACACAGAATGTGACGCAGGCTCCAGGCTCCGAGCCGTCAGCACAGAGCCTGATGCGGGGCTCGAACTCACGAACTGTGAGATCATGACCTGAGCCGAAGTCGGACGCTCAACCAACTGAGCCACCCAGGCGCCCCAATTTTATTTATTTTTAAAGTAAACTCTACCCCCAACATGGGGCTCAAAATCATCACCCCAAAACCAAGAGTTGCATGTTCTATCAACTAAGCCAGGCAGATGCCCCAGAAATAACCTCTTGATATTTTTAATGTATTTGCTTCCAACTCTTTTTAATATACATTT
Source organism: Panthera uncia (assembly GCF_023721935.1). Lineage (NCBI taxonomy): Eukaryota > Metazoa > Chordata > Mammalia > Carnivora > Felidae > Panthera > Panthera uncia. The sequence continues at coordinate 17,991 of NW_026059621.1, read as the reverse complement.
TAAAAGATTTTTTAAATATTTATTTATTTTTGAGAGAGACAGAGCATAAGCAGAGGAGGGGCAGAGGGAAAGGGAGACACAGACTCTGAAGCAGGCTCCAGGCTCTGAGCAGTTATGACAGCACAGAGCCCAATGCAGGGCTTAAATTCACAGACCATGACATCATGACCTGAGCCTAAGTCGAACACTTAATCAACTGAGCCACCCAGGTGCCCCTTCTTCCAACTGATTTTTAAGAAAAGTCATCTTTTTCTAAATACTTCCAATTTTTCATTTCCTTAAAGGTCAACATTTGGTTAAAAGGTCTAAGCAAGAATATTTTTTTAAAAGACCCAATACCCAAATTATGAAAGTTGAAAATATCTGGTTCTGAAAATATTATAAAGTGAACTCTTTCAAGTAAGAAAATACTACAGAACTCTTCAGACAAAGTCAATAGAGGATGTTAAATTACAAGAAACAATTCAATTAATGGTAAATTGGGGCAGGGTTTCCACTTCCTAGTTCTTTATTTCATAAAAAAGAACTTCTCACCAGGAACTATTGCAAAGAGTCTTTTACAAGATTAAAAGAATACCCAAAGACCTGCTCTCTAAAAGTGAAAATGAGAAAGCATAAGCACTTCTCACCCATCAGATTGGAGTCAAAAACTTTAAACTCTGATAACACCAAGAAGTGGCTAAAGGGTCTGGGGAAATAGGAACATCTATCTGTTCCCTGATGAAAGAAAAGTAAGTTTGTACAGCCACTCCAGAGAGGTACTGGCATATCCACTAAAATTGAAAATTCAGGGGCGCCCGGGTGGCTCAGTCGGTTAAGCATCCGACTTCAGCTCAGGTCACGATCTCACGGTCCGTGAGTTCGAGCCCTGCGTCGGGCTCTGGGCTGATGGCTCAGAGCCTGGAGCCTGCTTCCGATTCTGTGTCTCCCTCTCTCTCTGCCCCTCCCCCGTTCATGCTCTGTCTCTCTCTGTCTCAAAAATAAATAAACGTTAAAAAAAAAAAATTAAAAAAAAATAAAAAAAAAAAAAAAAAAAGAAAATTCACATACTCCATGTTGTAACAATTCTACTTTTAGAAATGTATCCTAGAGAAATCTTAGACACGTGCTCAAGGGAACATAATGTCCAAGATAGCATTATTTATAATTACAAAAAACTGTCAACAAACTTAATACCTATAACATGTAGCAACATACTTAATGTCTACAGGTAGAGTAATGGATAAATTGTGGTATAAGACAGACAATGGAATAGCATACACTAGAACTACATGTATCAGCATCAACAGACTGACAGTACAAATCCTGAATGGAAGGGGAGCTGAAGAACAACAGAATATATATATATATAAAAATATATTTTACGTAAATCTTCAAAATATACAACATTACATGCTATTTATGGCTATGGATTTATGCAATACAAAGTATGAACTCGAAAGCTACATTCACATTCATGATAGTGTTGCTCTGGGGAAGAACAAAGTGGACTTCAACTCTGTCATGTTTTACTAGGAGAAAATATGAGATGAAATAAATATGAACGTGTTAATTTGGGGTGGAGGATACATGGGTATTGATTATATCATTGTATTTTACTGAAATTTTAGCATCTTTTTTCAACTAAAAACAACAGGATTACCTAAGATAAATGATAAACATGCAACTGATGAATGAAACTCTTAAGTTAAATAATTAATAAATCATACATGGTTTCTTTTCAAAGAATGTGAATACAGTAAAACACACTGGCCACATGCTTGGACAATATGACTGATGTGAAGAAAACGGTCCCCTAATCAAGTGTTATAAATCACCGTGTAACAAAGAACAAAGAGTACGGGACTTTATAAGCAGTCAGACCTGGTCTCCCAGTTTTGTTCCACTAGTTTGTAGCTGGAAAAGTTATTTAATGTTTGTGAGCTTTAGCCTTAGACAACTCATTTATAAAATATGGATAAGATCATGAGGCATAAATGAGGATAAGTTTATCAAATGCCTAGCCAGTATGATGAACACAGTAAATGATAGCTGCTGCTCTCCATGGCACTGGTTATAATTAACTGAAGAACAGTAATTTATGAGGTTACATGAAGATGCAAAGGATACAGAGTACCAAATGGATAAGCATTCGGCTAGGGCAGAGGATCTTAGTCTTAAATCCTAGACTCATTAGGTCAAAAAGAAATTAAAGTATATACCAAGTGGTATCTGCTTTAAAATATCCTAGAAAGAGAAATAAGATTAGCAAAATGTTGATAATTGTTGAAACTGGGTAATGGGCATTATAGGATTCATTACCAAAGTCTCTCCACTTTCATGTAAGTTTAAGGCAGGATGGAAAGGAAGGATGGAAAGGAAGAAGAAAAGACTCAAAGACTCAATGGGGAAAAGCAAGTTAACTTAGAATAGAGAAGAAAAATCCTCCCAGCTATACTGGCATGGTTAAAACAATCCAGATCTCTCTACTCTGACTGTATAAGCCTCATTCTGAAGGCAACATGGAGTGTCGCTGTGGCCAGAGCTGGGCATAGTCACTTCCCCTACAGATGTGGAAGTATAAACTCTTCTTATTAATCAGCTTTTTTTTTTTTTTAAGTTTATTTATTTATTTTGAGAGAGAGCGAGCAAGCACACGAGCAAGCAGGGGAGGGGCAGAGAGAGAGAGAGAATCTCAAACATGTTCCACATTGTCAGCGCAGAGCCCAAAGCAGAGCTTGAACCCAGAAACCATGAGATCATAACCTGAGGTGAAACCAAGAGTCAGATGCTCAACCAACTGAGCCACTCAGGCACCCCAATCAAGAACTTTTCTGTGTATTTATGGAAAAAAAAGTTTCTTAACGTAGGAAAACATTTTTGGAATACGGCACAAAGTGCCAGTTGAATCCCAATATCCATTCTTGTTTTCTCTCATAGTAAGAGAGCTCCCGGTTTTTAGCTATGTGGACATGGCCACATAAAATATTTCCCAGCCTAGGGCTGGTCTTCTGATTTCTGGCTAAAAGAATAGGAAGAGAAGTGATGAGTGCAAATTTTGGGTTATACCTCCTTACACCTCCTTTTCTCTTCCTGCTGGCCAGAAATGCAAACATGGTGGCATGAGATAAAATGGTTATCTTATTAGCCCACAACTTGAGAACCAAATTTTGAGAATGGCAGAGCAACAAGATATGAGTGTCTAGATTCTTGATGATTGTCGAAGCGACATACTAGAACTGCCTACTGGTCTTTTATGAGTGAAAGAAAAACTTAGGCTTCTGGTTTTTGTATTTCTCTTTTATAGTAGTCAAACTTTTTTTTCCCAAGACAAGAGTCTTCACATTTCCTGAATATATCAAATTTGGTAATTCACTGCATGAACTAAATTACACATCATCTATTTTCATGTTCCTTTTTTTTTTTTTTTAGTTTTTTAAAATGTTTATTATTTTTGAGAGAGAGAGAAAGACAGAGCATGAGCAGGGGAGGGGCAGAGAGAGAGGGGAGACACAGAATCTGAAGCAGGCTCCAGGCTCTGAGCTGGCAGCACAGAGCCCAACATGGGGCTCGAACCTATATGCCTTCAAGCTGTGAGATCATGACCCGAGCCAAAGTCGGCCGCCGAACCGACTGAGCCACCCAGGCGCCCCTATTTTCGTGTTCCTAAACCAACAAACAAAGCAAAAAAATCTTAAAGGAAAACATATGGATTGGACCTATTTTCTTTTCTAAAACTCCATGCATCTTAACTTGCTTTTCTCAGCTGTATCAACCTCTATTCTCACTCAACGGCTTCAAAATTTCCAGGATATGACATATGTAATCTCTCCCAAGAGCTAAATAAAATGTGGTATCCCAAGTTGGCCACAGGAGGGCAGTTTTGATTAGCAGAGCTTATCCACTAGGAGCATACCACTGGCAAGATTAGCACCCCTCAACTCCCCCCATCTTGTTTGAAAAAAGAGAGAATGAGGAAGTCTGGAATTCTACTGGGGAAAATCCTACTCACAGCTGTCTACAGACATCATAAGGAAGACTCTTAAGTAGGTCACTATAACCTCAAATTAGTTTTTCTTTCTTTTTTCTTTTTTTTTTTTTTTTACAATATAACACTTTGGCCTAGAACGTGAACTTTTCCCATTCACTTCTCTCTGCATTCCTAACTTCCTTTAGTGTCACAAAGCAGACACCCTTTGTTCTATATTGTTGTAAATATTTCACTTTGATTCATGCTCTGATTCAGTGTTTTTGTTTGTGCTCTGTACAGACCTTTGCAAGTCAGAATTTACTTTAACAACCAGAAAGTAAGGATTCTATGTATGCAATTTTCTCTCCAGACACTGAAGAGTATGGCCAATTATGATTTAGTACTTAATGATAAGTACATGGTACTCCTGCACATTTACATAGGATTTGTCCGTAGTCATTTAAGCTACTATCATTTATTAAGCACTCGCTCTGTGCTAAGTCCTTCATGTACAATGGTTTCTAATTCTCCTATAACTCTGAAAGGCAGAGGAGAGTATTACTCCCTTTTACTAGATGAAAAAACAAAGTTTAGGAAGACAAACCTGCCCAGGTCACACAAGCAAGGAGTGGCTGAGATCTGGAAAAGGCTCTAACTCCAAAGCTCACATTCTTTTTACTATGTCACACTGGTTCTTTCTCACACGAACCCACTAAGTACTTAGCTGTCCCTTAAAACAGCACCTCTCTACTTTCATGAAAAAAGATAAGCTGTATTTCTATTGTGCCAAAGTTGAATGGAAGGTAAAACAGTATCATTTTGCTCAAGCTTCTGCTTTCTGGGCAGGCACTTCAGCAATAACCAGGGACAGTCTGTACTTGCAGACAGCTCCTTATCTGGAGTCCAAAGCATACACTAAATTTCCTAGGTAAACAGGAAATGTCTTTTCTCATGGTCTTCTGCTTTTGCGCATTTCTTTCACACTCCTCTATGCCTTTTTCAGGTGCCCTTCAACTCTATTCAGGGCATTCTAGCACAAACCCATCCATTTTTTCTTAGTTCTGCATTGCCATTAAGTAGGTGGCAATGTGACAAGAAAGCCAATACAGTTGTTCAGCAACACAGAGGAGTGGATTTGCAAACTGCAAAGTGTAAAAAAGTGAAACTAATTTGTTCAGAGCTTCTGAGCATAAACAGCAATACTATTGACTCAAAAACCTAAATCAGACATTCCATGTAACTTTGGTGAAGCAAATTAGATTCTGAAGAACATGTAAAATGTGTCTGAGTAACAAGCCCAGATAATAGTAACAGAAAGGACTTTGCCAAAAGGCTTACCCCTAAGGCCAAAAAAATGGAGCACTGGGAAGCAGTTGGGGGTGCCTGTCTTCGTGATTCTGGCTAGAGAAGCCCCAAAGTCAAATATGATGCTATAGCTTGGTGGTTCCTAATTTTGCCTAATCACATGAGTCAGCAGGATAGCTTAATAAAAATCCAGATTCCTAGGGCCCCTAAGAATATTCTGATTCAGAAAGTTTGATGGGGGCCTCAGTATCTATATCTATACGTTTTAAAGTTAATTTATTTACTTATTTTGAGAGAGCGAGAATGCATGTCCATGTGGGAAAGAGGCAGAGAAGGAGGGAGAGAGAATCCCAGGCAGGTTCCACACCGTCAGTGCAGAGCCCAATGCAGGACTTGAACTCCCAAACCACAAGATCATGACCTGAGCTGAAGTTGGACACTTAACCAACTGAGCGTCAGTATCTATATATTTTAATCATCAGATGAGTCATGACCAGATAAATTTGGGAAAGTGGTTAATGGATTCTTATAAATTTTAGAACCATACAGATTTTAGAACATGAATTTTTGTCTCAATTCATGTGTAGCTATCTAAACTAACCAAAATATCTAAAACCATTTTTCTATTTTAAAGTACTCTTCTCAAAGCAATTCATCTATCCCTAGATAGGCTGGCTTTCAAGTTGAAAAGCACTTCATGTAATATTCTGGATAGCTTTACAATGTATCTGCCCCCAAAACGAGCTAATTTAACTATGTTCTAAAAGCGTGTTTAGGTTCCAGACAATGGCTCACAAATTTTAATTAGCTCTGCAATGGAAGATTATGGAATCAGCAGACCTAGGTTCAAATCCTGTGTCACTTGTTAGCTATAAACTCTTAAGGAAGTTGGTTGACCCCTCAGAGCCACAGCTTCCTTGTTTGTAAAATGGGGTGCAGAGTATCCACCTTACAAGGCTGTTTGAGAATTACAGACAGCGTATGAGAAGAGGACACACACAGGCACTCATAAGCACAACCAATGCAGGAAAACATGAATCTACATGCAATTTTATACTTCTCTCGATATATTAATTCCTCACATCTCCAAATTATAAAACAAATAAATTCTCTCGAGGGTCAAGAATCAGGAAAAAAAAAAAGAGTCAAGAGTCAGTAAAGAGATCACACAGCCTGAACATCAGAGGTGTAAACTGTAGCACTTGCCTACCAGAAATAAAGAAAACAGTAGACCTTGGTCCCGTGGCCTTTACACTTGAATCAAGTGGGAAGTTGTGTACATGAAGTCTATCACCTTTATTGTCAGATGACAGTGTCCCTTTGCCTCCTCAACTGTTCTGGGGCCCTCTACATGACACACCGCTGCTCTTGTCAAAGATTACTGCAAGAGCAGATGGGTTTAACATTGACTGACTTGCTTTTCCAACATGGCTTCCATCTACAGGTTTTCCTGGAATCAGCAATCCTATCACCTGAATCTTGTCAGCACCTGCCTATTATTTAGGGAAATAATGTTCAATTACATAATGACCTCCCCATCCCTACCCAATTCAAACCTTGGAGGGCTGGATCTTTGGTGACTGGGATGTCCCTTCTCCAGCAGTTAGGACCTGTTTTTGAGGGGACACAGCTATCATGTGACCCCCTTTCACAGTCACATACTGAGGGAGTGGTGACTGGCTGGCAGCCCCTGTTGCAGGCACATGAGAGGCTTCACCAGGTTCCTGTTTGATGATTACCTGGCAACAAACATGATAATGACACTGAATAAACATTCCATGAAAAAAGCCACTAATATATGAATCTATTCAGCTTGTAGGAATGAATGAATGAATGAAGCTCTGTAAAAATTGACCCCACCAGGAGAGTAAAACAAAAACAAAAACAAAACAAACAAAAAAACCCCGCTTAAATATAGCCCATAAGAGCTATCAAAAGGACCACAAGTAGGATCTGGATTTGATCCTGTATTTCTGCAAACCCAACCTAGTCCATTTGTTCTGGATTTTGGTGGCAAATGGCAGAAGAAACAAACACGCACAACGTTTGTGCTCTTTGGAGTTACCATCTTGCTGGACTCCAAAGGCTGCCCTGTGGACACTACTGAATAAATGAAAACATGTTGCAGAAGTAAGATCTTAAGAATTAAGGCATACTAAAAAGTAACGTGTAGTAAGGTAGTGTCCGTCAACTCCAATATGCCACAAAAATTATTATGTAACAAAACCATATCAACTCATGGGATAATGCCCTAACAAATACTCACTTTTGTGAAAGCTCCAAGTCCTCCAGTTATAGGCTTGGGACTCTGAACCTTAGGGTGACTCCCAATTGGACAAAGAGGTGGCATAGATGCAAACAAAGAATCCTCCTGCTGTGTATGTAAAAATATACACTGTTCAATTATGATACAATAAGTGATTTCAGATATCCCAGTCACTTATATTTAATATAAATCTGTGACATCCTCTAGCAACATAACCAATACACAAAAGAAAACTAAAAGCTCAAAACTCTTTGGAGTCTTCCAAGCCCCCACACTTGCATTTTAATATTGTCTTAGAAACCAAATGCAAGGAAAGGCTATAACCTGGCAAGAACCTACTCATCTGTGCCCCTCACAGGCTGAAAAGACTCTTATCATACATTTGACTCTTATCTAACATTTGTAGACTCTTATCTACAATGTAGATACAATGTGGACTCTTATCTAACAATGTAGAGTCTTATCTAACATTTGACTGACTCATTGGTGTACATGTCTAGTCCCCTGCCAGGTCATAAGCCACTGAAAAAGACTGACACTGTACTTTATTTCTTTTCTATCCCTAGAGTCTAGGCACTAAATAAATAAATGTAACAGGTGGTTAGAGTGTTTTAGTATTTATACCCTTTCAATCGTACTTACACAACTTGACTTATCTTTACTCCAAATAAATACCCAACACAGGCAGAAATTTTTCAATAAGTATTTAAAAGACAACAAAAAGAACCTGAAGAGTTATTAAATGCAAAAACAATGAAGGTCAACATTCAAAATTATTGTCACTTGTCTCTAATTCTCAAATACAAATTGTAAATTTCAGAGGCAATTTGCCATAAATTAGGGACAAGTAACAAAGTTAAGAACACTGCTTAGCTGTGTAACGAAAAGATCAACAAACATTAAAAAACAGACTGACAGAGAATTACAGCCTTCAAGGCAATTATTACAATTTAGGCATTCATGTAACACGTGCTCACAGACAGCACTGAACTCAGAAAAATGTCACCTTGGACCAGAAAACTATTCAACAGCATCACCATTAACTGCTTACATATAAGAAATGTTGTGTTAGCACTAGTCACATAGGAGATGATCTCTGAATTCTTAGTTCTTTCTCACACATGAGTTTATACCTCAAAGTCTCTAGGCAGCCATGACCATGATGAGTAAGCTGAATAACTAACCAAACAGTAGGGACTATCTTTGCTAAACAATGAGCAGATACCTAGCACTCTTAGATGAACAAGTCAGAGCATACCTTAAGTTCTAATTTTAAAGGCCTTCTTACTCTGAAGAAGGCGGGGGAGAGGACAAAGAAAAAAATTGTGGAAAGATAAGAATCATTTTCAAGTAACTACATGGCTGACACCTAGAAAAAAAATGTATTTACTCCTTATTGGTACAAATATAGGAAGAAAAGACGTATACTGCCAGATGAATAAGGAAAAATTTTATAAGGAAAAATGTGTAACAAAACTGACCCCTCCCCCCCCCCTCAAAATAGCTGCCTCCTCATCATAGTAAGTTTTCAAATAGATACCAACTGTCCAACTGATGGAAGTATTGAGAAAACACTTTCTACACTAGGAAAAGGTCAAGAGTAAGGTAGGGGAGTCTGGAGTAGATGGTCTTCAAGATTCTTACTAGCTTGAAGATTCTACTTAAATTCTTGCTGAGCTTGAACTTACTGTGTTTAGAAACTGGCAAAGTGTAATAATGCAATAAGAGTATTACCTTGACAGTAGATGTTACAAAACTGCTTCCATGAATTTTAGGAATAGGGGAACCTGTTCCTTGGGAGGCCTGAGAAGCAGTAGAGAGCTTGTTTGTAGGACTTCCTGATAAGCAAGGCATATTTAAAAATAAAGCACAAAGTAAAATTTACAAAATGTAACTTTAAAGTATTTTCCACCAACCTTCCCTTTTCCCCCAATATTTTTCATTTTCAAAGGTTGAAAACTCACAACCATGAAATTATTATAGAAAAAACACTTAGAGATTCCTCCTATGAAGTTGACCACCTCGTTAACCTAAAAACAGACAAGAAGCTAGTAAGGACATATAGAAGAATAAATAAGTAAACATTATATACTCTGCTATTTAAATAGAGACACCAGAACACAATGATATTGGTTATTTAACAATGTGCCAAATGTATGCATTCAAGTGAATGCTGGCTCCATAAAAGTAGTTTCACAGGAGGCTAGACCTGTTCCAAAGTGCTGCCAACATTAAACATTTTATATTCCGTCTGTACAACTGCCTTTAGGGACTGATAACAGTAAGTCTCATTATCTATAGCCAACAATAAATCAAGACCAAAATGGTATTTGATCACCTGCTCCATTTACCAAACTTGCTTACAAAGACTTTTGGCTGATTCCTAAAACTAAACACCCTCAAAGATTCCTATTTGGCATCTCTAAATACATTCAAAAGGCTATTAAGTAATTTCTGAAAGCCTTTTTTTTTTTTTTTAAGTTTATTTATTTTGAGACAGAGAACACGCAGGCACATGGAGCAGGAGGGAGAGAATCTTAAGCAGGCTCCATGCTCAGTGTGGAGCCCAGCATGGGGCTCAAACTCACAAACTGTGAGATCATGCATGACCTGAGCTGAAATCAAGAGTCCGACACCTAACCAACTAAGCCACCCAGGCACCCCTGAAAGCAGCATTTTTAAAGGAGCTCCACAGTTACAATCATGGTTAAAGGACCTAACTTTTCTAAAAAAAAAAGTACCTGGAAAGACCCAACATACATTCATGTGTTAAATCAATTATGTTTAAAAAAAAAAAAAAAATCAGTCTCATTGTAGTCACTTCTCTTTTCACTATTTCTCTTAAAGCTACAGAAACTTAGAAGCATGTGTTTACATAGTTTAATTGAAGGGACTACATAAAATAATGTTAATGAAAATACTGCGAAAAAACCTGAAAAGCACTCTGTAGTTACAGATTATGGTGACAAACACAATGAATCCAATTCTTATTCTTCCTATCAGAGGTCCCTTTTTAGAACTGCAGAGTTCAATTTCCTTCCCACACACAAAATTTACCTTATTCACAGAAAAGTAGAGATCACTTTTTTACTTGACTGGTGAAACACGTACATGGTCCACAAAGGTATTCTTTTTTCTAAAGTTTAATTTGGAAAATAACTACACTGCTTGCAGGCCCAAAAAAGAATTATCTTCCAAATAAAAATAAAACATCTTTTTTTTTTTTTTAAAGAAAATTAATTATGGCCCACTTTTACTCTTTAGAAATTAAAAAGAAAAATTCCTAAAAAATACAACTTTTACAAAAAGTACATCTTCCCTGAAAGAAACCGCACTGGAGTTACTATTCCAGATCCTCTCCTCTTTTTATAAAGATTTCATTACTCTATTACATGACTACTAAGTCCACACTAAGATTTCATCTTTACGAAAGATCAAACCTTTGGGATAACACAAAGACTGATCAAACGCACACCTGTAGTGGGAGTGGTGGCTCCAATAACCTGCCCTGGCTTGTCCAGGATAACATAGGGATTATTAATGACAGAGCTGGCAGTGCCTTGCTTCACATGGACTGGAGTGGAAGTTGGGGTTCGAGGCAGCGGTGATGGACTTGGAGTTGATATGGGGGAACCTTTATTAATAAAAAAGAGAAAAGAGAAACCAAATAAACAAAAGAGATCTACTCAACCCATCTAAGGTGATGAAGATAATGCAAGAGGGGCAGGGCTACCAGGGAAAAGAGAATGGGACTGTGTATTTCAGACAATGAGCAACAGCAACAGTGTAGCTGAGGCAGGGATTAGTGTATTTCCCTCTCCACATCTTTGCATCAGCAGGGAGCTTTTGAAAAACAGATTCTGAGATGCTAGCCAAGACCCACTAAATATAAATCTGTACTTTAACAAGATTCTCCCCCATACACCCATCCCAAGGCACATTAAAGTTCAAAAAGCAGAGCTTTATATAACAGCGTGAAACCGCTGAATCCCTAAATAAAACTCTTAACAACTTGGGCAGATTGTTATAACTATGGTTACACTCAAAGACACTAAAATTAGAGGAAATAAGTGAACAGACAGACTTACAAACCAGGCAGGAGTCTTGATTTACAATTAATTTCCAATAGGAAAGTAGGAAATTCACCCACCCAAAACAACTCTGCCAATCCTATGTCAGAGCCACAATCCGGAGATACCTGTTCCCACAGAACACTCTCAAAGGTTACCCACGTATCATTAAATATCCTCAATGGTTTTTGTATCGATCAAATGTGTCATCCATGAATTTCTCTAAACTTCAAACCAATTTCTATGTCAGCCTATTTCACCTCTGAAGCAGCAAGTTCCAAAATGCTTCTAACTTGTAGGTAAAATTATACGTCCTTCACCTTTCATGAATTTCAAAAACTTAGATATTTCTGCTTAGTTGTCTGTTTTTAGCACCAAAGACTCCTTTTCTCTCCCTTCATATACAGAAGGCTCCCACTGCCTAGATATTTCTGCAGACTCTCTTTCATGTCTTTTCTGAAGTGGTATAGTCAAAACCATAAAGTATATTCCTACCAGAAGCCTACCTAACATGAGACTGTCATGAGACAATGGACAATTCAACTTTAGTGAAAGTGAAGGCTCAGAACTACCCACTGATAACAGAAATGAGTAATGTTCTGTGTGGTTAGAGAGTATAAAAGACATTTCAATCCCAAACCAATTCCCACCTTTAAAGCTTTAACTCCACACCAAAAGGCCTCTAATTTTTCTTTTTTATTACTAGTCACTCTGGTTTCTATATATAATCCATAACCTTAATCTCTACCTTAGCTGAAACCATACATCCTAGTAAACATTTTACCTGCACCAATTCCTGGAGATGAAACTTGACTGCTTTGAATTTCATTTCTTTCCTTGTAACTATTTCCATATGAGATGACTTCTGTTTTTGCTTTGTGACAACTTTGCTAATTAACAGCTCACTTGTTAAATAAAAAAAAACCCTACTTAAAAGAACTTAAAAAAAGAAAGCCATAATACATTCTGTCATTCCAACAATTTTTTATACACATCAACTTGACACATATCACCTATATACCTGAAACAATCTTGCAGCTCATGGTGATGGGTTGGAAGGACTTTCCAGGTGACTCAGGATTAGGAATCTGACTTTGTGGCACAATTTTGCAGCTTGATGCTATTGGCTGAAAAGCTGAATTGCCATGAGAACAAAAGGTAACTTTCTGGGATGTTGTCATTTTGGTGGGCGTCCGTTCCAATGAAGACGGCAAAGAATAAAATGTAGTGTGTCTCTCAGCTTCAGTGTTGGCTGGGAATCCTATTTGAAAGGAAACAGGTCAATGACAAGTCAGAAATTGCTTAGGAATCATAAAACCTTACTATCGTGGAAAAAGAATGAAACAATAAAGATCCCTTATTTCAACAATCATCTTTAAACCACTCACTAGTAAAAAACACAATTGGCATATGTACGAACCCTTTATACATTTTTGGATGAAATGTAAATTATGTTTAGAATCATTTTATTAAAATGCTTCTTTCAAAAAATTAGAAAATGTTAACTATAAAGCATGTATAATATAAAAAGTACACAAGTGTATTATGTTCTGCCATTTTTTATATGAACTAAAAAACTATAAATTACAAAAAAAGAAAAACTCAAAAGAAAGCATTTGTTGGGGCGCCTGGGTGGCTCAGTTGGTTAAGCGTCCGACTTCGGCTCAGGTCATGATCTCGCGGTACGTGAGTTCGAGCCCCGCGTCGGGCTCTGTGCTGACAGCTCAGAGCCTGGAGCCTGTTTCAGATTCTGTGTCTCCCTCTCTCTGACCCTCCCCTGTTCAAGCTCTGTCTCTCCCTGTCTCAAAAATAAATTAAAAAAGTTAAAAAAAAAAAATTAAAAAAAAAAAAAGAAAGCATTTGCTTCATCTAATAATGCCCTATTTTGCTAAATGCCCATGAAGAAGATGCAACTGAAATTTAAAGAATAGTTAAAATTTATAAAAGGACTAAATTATTAACATCACATTAAAATATAGGCTGAGAGAGTAAATTGATGCCATTTAGAACCAGTTTTATATAAGAGAAGTGATTTAATGATATATATACTTATTAAATGAAAAAATACAGTAGTCAAAATACATTTGCTGATGATGAATCTTATATTTTTAATTCCAGTACAGTTAACACACAGTGTTCTATTAATTTCAGGTGTACAATATGGTGATTCAACAACTCTAAACATTACTCAGTGCTCATCACAAGTGTACCCTTAATCCTCACCACCTATTTCACCCATTCCCCTATCCATCTCCCCTCTGGTAACCATCAGTTTGTTCTCTATAATTAAGAGTCTATTGTTTTTGTTGGTCTCCTTTTTTTTGTTCATTTGTTCCTAAAACTCCACATACAAGTGAAATCACATGGCATTTGTCTTTCTCGGACTTCCACTTATTTATTTATTTATTTTTATTACTAGTCACTCTGGTTTCTATATATAATCCATAAACTTAATCTCTACCTTAGCTGAAACCATACATCCTAGTAAACATTTTACCTGCACCAATTCCTGGAGATGAAACTTGACTGCTTTGAATTTCATTTCTTTCCTTATAACTGTTTCCATATGAGATGACTTCTGTTTTTGCTTTGTGACAACTTTGCTAATTAATAGCTCACTTGTTAAATAAAAAAAACCCTACTTAAAAGAACTTAAATACTCTTTAGAGCCATCCATGTTGCAAATGGCAAGTTTGAGTCTTTTTATGGCTGAGTAATATTCCATTATACATATATAGCACATCTTTATCCATTCATCAATGAACACCTGGGCTGCTTCTTAATTTGGCTGTTGTAAATAATGCTGCAATAATACTGTGTGCATCTTTTCAAATTCATGCTTTTGTATTCTTTGGGTAAATACCGTAGTGGAATTACTGCATCATACATACGGTAATTCTATTTTTAATTTTTTAAGGAACGTTCATACTGTTCTTTCCACAGTGGCTGCACAAGTCTGCATTCCCCCCAATAGTGCACAAGGGTTCTCTTTTCTCCACATCCTTGCCAACACTTGCTGTTTCTTGCATTGTTGATTTTAGCCATTCTGACCAGTGTGAGGTGATATCTCCTTGTGGTTGTGATTTGCACTTCCCTGATGATGGGTGATGTTGAGCATCTTTTCATGTGTCTGTTGGCCAACAGTATGTCTTCTTTGGAGAAATGTCTGTTCATGTCTTCGGCCCATTTTTTTACCTGAATTATTTCTTTTTTTGGTGTTCAGTTGTATCAGTTCTTCATACATTTTGGATACTAACCCTTTATCTGATAGGTCATTTTCAGATATCTTCTTCCATTCACTAGGTTGTCTTTTGGTTTTGTTGATGGTTTCCTTTGTTGTGCAGAAGCTCTTATATTGATGTAGTCCCAACAGTTTATTTTGTTTTTGTTTCTCTTGCCTCAGGAGACATATCTAGAAAAATGTTGCTACTGCAGGTGTCAGAGAAATTACTGCCTGGGCTCTCTTCTACGATTTTTATGGTTTCAGGTCTCACATTTTAGGCCCTTAGTCCATTTGAGTTTTTGTGTATAGTGAAAGAAAGAGGTCCTGTTTCATTCTTTTATATGCTGCTGTCCAGTTTTCCCAATACCATTTGTTGAAGAGACTGTCTTTTTCCCAATGCATAGTCTTGCCTCCTTTGTCAAAAACTAATTGACAATATAAGCATGGGTTTATTTCTGGGTTTTCTATTCTGTTCCATTCATCTATGTGTCTGCTGTTGTCCCAGTACCATAGTGTTTTGATTATTACACCTTTGTAACAGATCTTGAAATCTGAGATTGTGACACCACCTGTTTTATTCTTTTTCTTTTTTTAACATTTATTTATTTTTGGGACAGAGAGAGACAGAGTATGAACGGGGGAGGGGCAGAGAGAGAGGGAGACACAGAATCAGAAGCAGGCTCCAGGCTCTGAGCCATCAGCCCAGAGCCCGACGTGGGGCTCGAACTCACGGACCACGAGATCGTGACCTGAGCCGAAGTCGGAGGCCTAACCGACTGAGCTACCCAGGCACCCCTGTTTTATTCTTTTTCAAGACTGCTTTGGCTCTTTGGGGGGGGTCTTTTGTAGTTCCATACAAATTTTGGGTTTGTTCTAGTTCTATGAAAAATGCTGTTGGTATTTTCATCGGGATTGCATTAAATTGCTTTGGGCAGTCTGGACACATTAACATATTTATTCTTCCATCCATGAGTATCAAGTATCTTTCCATTTGCTTGTGTCATCTTCAATTTCTTTCATCAATGTTTTACAGTTTTCAGAATATAGATCTTTCACTTCCTTAAGTTTATTCCTAGGTATTTTATTCTTTTAGTATGATTGTAAATGGGACTGTTTCCTTGATTTCTCTTTCTGCTTATTATTATTGTTAGTGTATAGAAATGTTAACAGATTTCTGTATATTGATTTTGTACCCTGTGACCTTACTGAATTCATTTATCAGTAGTTTTTTGGTGGAGTCTTTGGGTTTTTTATATATAGTATCATGTCATCTGCAAACAGTGATACTTCTTCCTTACCAATTTGGATGCCTTTGATTTGTTTTTCTTGTCTGATTGCTGTGGCAAGGACTTCTAGTACCATGTTGAATAAAAGTGGTGAGAGTGAACATCCTTTTCTCGTTTCTGACCTTAGGGGAATTGAGTAGGATGTTAGCTATGGGTTTTTTCATATATGGCCTTTATTATGTTGAGGTATGTTTCCTCTAGACCTACTCTGTTGAAAGTTTCTATCAAGAATGATGTATTTTGTCAAATGCTTTTTCTGCAACTATTGAAATGATATGGTTTTTATCCTTTCTGTTGTTGATGTGGTGTATCATACTGATTGGTTTTCAAATACTGAACCACACTTGCATCCCAGGAATGAATCCCATTTGATCACGGTGAATGATTTTTTTAATGAATTGCTGGATGTGATTTGCTAATATCTTGTTGAGGATTTTTGTGTCTACATTCATCAGAGATAGTGACTTGCAGTTCTCCTTTTTTTGTAGTGCCTATCTGGTTTCAGTGTGAGGGTAATGTTAGCCTCAGAGAATGAATTTGGAAGCTTTCTTTCCTCCTCTATTTTTTAGAATAGTTTGAGAAGTATAGGTATTAACTCTTCTTTAAATGTTTGGTAGAATTCACCTGTGAAGTTGTCTAGCCCTGGACTTTTGTTCGTTGGGCATTTTTTGATTACTGATTCAATTTCACTGCTGGTAATTGGTCTGTTCAAATTTTCAATTTCTTCCTGATTCAGTTTTGGGAGGTTATATGTTTCTAGGAATTTATCCATTTCTTCTAGGGTGTCCAATTTGTTGTCATAAATAGTTTTCATAATATTCTCTTATAATCCTTTGTATTTCTGTGGTGTCAGTTGTTACATTGTACTTTAAATAATAGATACTTAACATTCAGTTTCTTGTTCACACAACTAGACACACAACCAAAAACTCTTCCTATAACATGTCAGAAGAAACCATTATAATCATCAAAAAATGAACATTTAATGTCTTTTAGTAAGTTTTATATTCTATAAAACATGTAGAACTTCATGAAAAAATTTTTTCTGAGAATAAGGATTTGGCTATTTTCAAAACTGGACTGTATAGGTAGAGGCAGCATGCCTATTTATGGAAAACTTATTTTCCATACACTCCTCAGTCTCTACAGGAAGCAGTTCAATATCATATTATGCAAATGAGAGAAAGGAATGCCCCAGAGAGTGATTCCTCTGTACAAGGAAAAATTCATTTCCATATAAGGAAAAATATATTACCTTTCTCCACACAAGTATCAGGTACTGGCTCATGTGACTGCTTTATCGGTGAGGAAGCTTTCACTGGGGCTGGAATGGTCAAAGGCAAAGATGGTGGGGCATCAGAGATGTCTGACTCGGAAGACTGAGGATAAATGGAGTCTTCTCCAAGAGAATGTCGGTGGAGCTCAACATCCACTACCTACACAATCAGGCAACAATTGGACTCATGAATCCATCATCAGTGTCACAGAAAGCCCCAAGCTTGTCTAAGAACGTGGTAGTCTAAGAGATGTAACAAATGATTTTTAATCATACTTCAAAGGCAATTTCAATCTAAGAACTAAAGGACTTACCCCAGAATGTAATCTAGTCTGGTTTAATAGATAAATAACCCAGTGAAACCAATCATATAATTTGGGACTATTTGCTGTTTCTATGCCTTAGAACACTCTTCCCCCACAAATCCCTGTATGACTGCCTCTTTCTCATCAAGTCTCAATCAAATGTCACCTTCTCAGAGAGGCTTTCCCTAACCAACCTAGCTAAAGCAACTCCCTTGTCCCCCAGCTACTCTCTTCTTTATATCACTTATTTCCTTTTGTTTACTATATATCTTCTTCCCATTCTCAACACTATCAAGAATATAACTCTTTAA
>NW_026059620.1:0-44766 GCF_023721935.1 Panthera uncia | reverse complement strand
TGTAGATGTTGTGTGATCATAACTTTGTTTAAAAAATAGAATACACTGAAATCCCGCTAAACCTTTGTGTAATGGGAGAGTGGAATCGTGGCTACTTTCTTCCACTAGGTTTCTTTATTTAAAAAACAAAAAAGACATTTTATAATGAAAAATAGTCCTTCAAAAATAAGACTTCCCTGAGTCACTTTTTATACTAATCAAATCATCTGATTAACTGCACAGAATTACATACATGCTCATGTAACTTCATTGGGAGTTGAAGGTATCAATCAGAGAAACTTAGAATTCAAGCCATCCCTAATCTGTCAATATGAATTTTCTTTCTAGAAAAGAGCTCTGTTTGGAACAAACACATTGTTATTATTCCCCAGAGTAAATACGTCCTTTTCTTCACGTTAGACTCAATCCATACTTTCACATGGAGGCATTGGTTAAAATAAACATTTGATGACTTTAAGTTAATTTTAATACAGAAAACATGTTAAAGGAATACAGCACATGCCAGGCTACTCAGCATAACTTAACGAGCATAACACTTCCTTGGGAAGAGACCAATCATCCTTGGTCAAGATCCATGTTAATTTTCAGAAAAGCTTTTAAGAGAAAGATTTTCCGATTTGGAAAACACTTCAAAAGAACTTAAAGTGCTCTTGGGTCTAGTTGAAACCTCATTTGCAATGATCAGAGCTGTGTACCAGCTATACTATGATTTCTGATAATGGGTTCTGCATTAATTTCTGTTGTTTCAGGAATTTATGTAGATAAAGTTCATCTAAGCTTGTCAGCCTTATCACTCTGAAACAGTTAGAGGGTTAGATGCAGACTAATTGGGATGGCTCAGGCTAGGCTGTAGGAGGAGGAAGTCCCACACAACTTACCCAATAAAAATAGCTACCACTCAGTGAGTGCTTAGAAGGTGTCCAGCAACTTACCTGCTATGACTGGTTTGAGGTTCAAAGCCCCCGTGAAGTTTTACTAATTTTCTTTGTTTTAATCAGTTTGCCTCAAGACTTCTTAGGGACCAAGTAGGAAGTCACAGATGATGTTTTTTTCAAAGGTTGTTTGCTCCTTTTCTACTATCTCTTCTCACACAGAAACATCAATAAAAAGAGATAGTGATCAGAGAGTAGGGGACCTTCTATTGTGCTCATTGGCTCAAGGGCAGAGATTCCTGTAGATTAAAGGGGCTATTGGAGAATTGCCTGGGAGGCAGATAATGTTCACCACTAGTCCCCTGTGATATTCCTTAGTCCCCTGTGATATATCCTCAGGAATATCCCCTGTGATATTCCACAGAATAGTGCAATAGTCCATTCCAAAAATGTGTGCTCAATCCCAGGAACCTTACCTCATGCGTCCTTCTCTTCCCTCCATGTGCCTCAAATCATATCCTTGGAATTTCTTTTTCGTTTGTTTGTTCTTATTCCAAAGCCATGTCTGTGACTCTGAATGTAGCCCTGCCCCTTCCTAGAGGTGGGGAATGGTGAGAGAGCTAATGTTTATATATCTGAGATTCTGGACTGTTCTTTTCTTTCTGGTCTTACCTCACTCTTTTATAAGGGATCCTTCCCCTCACCACATAGAATCCTTTTCCTATCCTGTGGATTGACATCTCCTAAATATCAGCTGCTAGTCTAGATTATTATTAATATCATTGGCTCAACTGATCCCCTTTCTTGGATCATCTTTCATCATTTCAGTTGTTTTCATGAAAAATGACTGGAAAATGGTATTTTTCTTGAGCACCTTGCTTTTCTACTAAATAGGACCTCACTTTTAGCATTTAATTTAGATCAGTCTTTCTGTATTATCAAACTGATCAAGGGTAGCATCCTAGCTCTTCTTCGGCAACTTGCAGTCAGCTAAACTTCAAATCCTGAAGCTTGAATTTAATACAATGACATATGTAAAATGGAATTTTGCAATAAATTTAAAGAAATGGAACTTAATGTATCTTAATAGCTTCTCTTGAATCTATATCTTCAATTGTTAATAAGCCACATCACTGAGGAAATTATTTCAGTGATTGATTATGTATCTTCTAACTCAATTTTAATTTGTTAAAATCCATAAATAAGAATCTTTAAAAAAATATATGCATAACAGCTTCTGAAGTAGTCATGTATTTCCTTTAAATCAGAAGAATAAAATTATTATTGAAATATGTGCATGTAATTCAGATTACACACATCTTAGCAAATTAAATATATTCATTATAAGAAATTCTGAGTTATTTTATATCCTTCAACGGAAATTTTGTTAATTGATCTCCACTGAACCAATTCCCAAGCAACAGAATTAATGCTGGCTAATTTAAAGCGAAAAGCAATTTTTTGGAAGCATATCAACTAGAAATCTGAATAGCCAGGCTCTGCAAACATGCAAGAAAGAGAAGTTTGGAAGCCAATCAACTGAGCTAGGATAATATTTCAGACATCTGGAACTCTGGACACTCTGCTGCTGGACATTCATGCAGATACTGTTGCTCAACATCACATGTATCTTCTCTTTCTAGGCTCAAAACCCTGTGGTCTTCACTGTGAGTAATTTCTCAGTTTTGCTCAGTCTTATCATTCTCCTGAAAGCTGAAGTCCTGAGAAGGAGAATTTGATTACTTGACCCTGTATCCCTTTTTGCCCTGGCTCTGAATAGGTAAAGAGAGACTAGCACTCACCCACTGACCTTCACTGGGAGAGGTGTAAGCAGGGATTTTGCCTTTCAACAAAACACACACAGAGGGGCTTCCCCCAACTAAAAAAAGTATTTGGATGTTGGGCTACAGAACAAGGCGGTTGGGGGCACCTAGCTGGCTCGCTTGGTTAAGCATCAGACCTTGGCTCAGGTCATGACATCCCAGTTTGTGAGTTCAAGCTCCATGTTGGGCTCTGCAATGACTATGCGGAGCCTGCTTGAAATTCTCTCTCTCTCTCTCTCTCTCTCTCTCTCTCTCTCTCCTTCTCTCTCTCTGCTTCTTCCCCACTTGTGCCTCCCTCTCAAAATAAATAAATTAAAAAAAACAGGCAATTGTCCATTTAAGGAATTACATTTATTTACTTCACTCCTTTCTGTTCAAATTAAGCCTTCCCACTTTATACTTAAAGGAGTTAATTTTTTTAAAAATTCATAATTATATATTTTTGTATTTCAATATTAGCTCTTTAGTTAGAGAAGAAAGGATTTTGCATATATACCAATTTAAAAGGAGTATGGGGTAGAAATGGGTTTGCAAATCTGCTTCAAGGACAATTTAAAGAGGAGAATATGGGAGAAATTCTGCCCCTGTTGGCTACTAGGTAATTCAGAATGTTTTATTAAAATTGTCCGGAAAAACTATTCTTTAAATTTACTTGAAAGCATCAGAGAAGTTATAAGACAGTGAAAAAAAAGTAAATGAGAGCCAGTGAAAAGACAGGGGCTGGAGAGAGACGGTGACCCTGGCATTTAGGGTCACATTTATCCAGAGGGCATTTGGTAAATCAGTGAGGTTGATGTGAGGCTGAGAAACTCAACAGTAACTGTGAAAGCTGGTGGCGCTGAGAGGCTGGGATTGGAGTTCCAGCGCCAGTGTCAAAAACAGAGCGGAGGGAAACCGTAATCCCATTGAGCCGTGAATTCCAAAAGATTCCTCTTCAGTGGCAGAGATGAACCAAAAAAGGTAGGCTTTATTTATAAGAAGTGTGGCTAAGCTTCACATTATTTCAGTCCAAGAAATTGCCTTAAAGCAATCTAGATACCTAATTGTCACACGTCCTTTACTAAATCAAACGTAAATGATCTCTGGAGGACTCTCCAGGACCTCAGAGTATTTCTACATGTAATTTTTGCAAAAAAAAAAAAAAAAGAAAAAGAAAAAAAAGAAGAAAAAAAAGAAGAAAAAAAAGAAGAAAAAAGGCACACAAAGAGACAAGGCATTATAATTTAAACTAGTAGAAGCAAGAAATAAGAATAGCCCTATATAGTGTCCGAAGAGTGTAGTAGTCAGATTCAGGCTTTAAAATCACCATCTTTTTCGTTTACAAGAAAACAAAAAGTAAGATCAAGAATTTTGGCAGAGACCTGGAAACAAAAAAAGAAAGAAATTCTAGGACGGAACCTTAAAATAACTGAAACAACTTGGTGGATGAGTTGAACAGCCTACTAGACAATAATCAAGAGAAAGTCTATAGATTGAAAGGTCAAAAAAACCTCAGTATATAGGACAGAGACAACAAGATAGAAAATACAAAAGACAGAGTAAGAGACCAAAAATTAGAGTGAAGAAGGTTAGACCTACATGTTAATGAAGCACAAAAAGAAAAAGTTGGAATAATGCAAAAGCAGTATTTATAAGATAATGAATACGAACTTTCAAAAAATGATGAAGGACTTCAAGCCACAGATTCAAGAAGCCCTTTCAGTACAAATTAGGATACAACAAAAGACATCTATACCTATTACACATCATAACAAAACTTCCAAAATCTAATGCCAAAGAGAGAAAAAAAAAACCTTAAAACAAAAATAGGAAAAAATTAACTTGAAAATAAGCCACAATTAGTCCATTAATTTCTCAATAGAAAAAATAAGATTATACATATTTTTTGAGAAGGAACAAGAAGATTGAGATTTATTGATTTTTTTATACTGTCACTGACTCTACAAAAACAGCCTATTCAGTGTGATTAATTTCTTATCCATAAGACAAAAGAATGCATTAGAAAGCTTTCTTTCTTTTTCCTCTTCCTTTTAGTCTTTTCTTCCTCCTTTTTTTAAGTGATGAAGAAGAAAAAATTTTAAGATACATTTTAAAGAGGACAAAGTGAAAAAAATGAAAGAGGATATAAGTGTAAATATGAGGGTAAATCTAATTTGACTGATGGTATTTTTTTTCAATATATGAAGTTTATTGTCAAATTGGTTTCCATACAACACCCAGTGCTCATCCTAAAAGGTGCCCTCCTCAATACCCATCACCCACCCTCCCCTCCCTCCCACCCCCCCCATCAACCCTCAGTTTGTGACTGATGGTATTAATTAATAATTAATAATGTACAATAGGGTTTAAAACATAAAAAATATAGTAAGTGATAGCAATAGCATATAAGTTAGGGGTGGATAAATAAACTTAAGGTGTTCTGAAGTCCTTGCATTATGTAAGAACAGGAGAAAATTACAATTTTAGGCTTTATAATAAAAAAATCTTACACTGTAATTTCTAAGAAAACCACTACCAAAATAGTAAAAGAATATGTAACTTCCAAGCAAATGGGAAAAAGATGGTCAATGGAATAATAAAACATAATTAGTACAAAAGGAAGCAAGAAAGAAGAAAAACATAGTATGAATGAAAAATAGAAATCACTAAGTATGATTAAACTCAATTATATCAGTACTTAGATTAAATATACATGATCTAAATTCTCCGATTAAAGTTAAAGAATCATAGTAGATCAAAAACAAAATCCAACTATGTGCTACTTATAGAAACACAGTGGAAATAAAAGAGCAAAAAATTTTAAAAACAAAAGATGGAAAGACATATAATGTGGAATTTAAATGAAAGTTGAAGTAATCATATTAATGTCAGACAATATTTATAATTATTATAAATATATTAATATCATTTTTTTAAATTGATAATGACAGAGACAGGCACTTCATAATGGCAAAATATGCAAATCACTGGATAATATTTTTTATAATCTAGAAGCAAACTCAAAGCCAAAATTAATAAAATACAATAGAAGAGCCAAAATTCTGAGAGATTTTTAACAAAATTCTCTCAGTAACTGATTTAACAAGCAGGCACATATCAATAAGGGTCTGGAAAGTTCAACTTATATGATTAGTAAACCTCACCAAATGAATACCTATAAAACTTTGCATCAAATATCTGCAGATAATACATTCTTTCAGGAATATGGAACATTTTAAAAAATTAATCCACCTCTGGCAGTAAAGCACATCACAGCAAATATCTCATTTGTTCTCTGACTATAGTAGATTTAACCTACAAATATATTTTTAACAAAAAGTAACTAGAATATCTCATATGTTTAGAAATTAATAAATATTCGTATGACAAATTCCATTAATTCAACAAGGAAATCACAAGGTAAATTAGAAAATACAAACAACATCAAACCTTGGGTGATGCACCTAAAGTTTAGAGGAACTCTGACAGGCTTAAATGTGTGAATTAGAAATGAATAAAAGCTTGTAAGAGGCAAGAAAAATAAGCAATAAAAGAAAAATAAATATAAACAACTCTATGCTAGCAAAATTATAAATATAGGTTGAAATGTACAAATTCCTGGAAACACACAATTTACCCAGAGTAGCAAAAATACATGAAAGATATGAAATGTCAAATCTGTACATAAGCATCTTTTCCCAAGAAAATTATAGGGCCAGATGGTTTCATTTTGAATACTACCAAATATTAAATGAAAAAATGATGTCAATTATACAAAACACTTTCCATAGGGTAGAAAAGATCTGCAGGTCCATGAAATACAGCCAGAACAACACTAAACCATCCTACACACCTAACAAACTGATTGGAGAATGAACACAGCAATCTGCACAACCTGAACCACAGAACTCAGCAGGTACACGGCGCGGAGAGCTGAACTTGGGGAGTAAGAAGCCGCGAAGTTAGGGAACTGCTTTTGCGGGTAGAGAGAGGACGGAGACTGGGGAGGGGGAGAATACAGGAAAGGCACCCCTCCCCAAAGCAGCTGGAGAGAAAGTGGAAAATTGGAAACAGCCGCAGGGACTAAAACTAAAAAGGGAGAAAGGAGAAGGGAGAGGGTTTAAATTCCATTAAGACTGTAAACAAGGGGAGCGCAAAGGCTGCAACTCCGCAGCTTCATACCTGGCGGTGCTCTGGTGGGAAGGGCGAATCCCCAGGAGCAGAGTGGTGTCCGGGAGGTTCTCGGGCCACACGGGGAAAAGCGGTTCCACTGCTGGAAGGACATTTGGTAGAGACTGTTGAAGCCACCTGGTCCCAGCAGACCCCAGAAGGTGGTTACATTTGCTGGTGCTGGAACAAGGTCGTTAAGGGTGAAGCGTGGTGCCAGATGTGTGTTGTGATTTTCCATAATCCCCGAAACGCTGCTGCTACACTATCTCGCGAACATTTTCTGGGGCGGGCTGGCACCTGGCCACAGTCTCGGGGCACTGGCAGCAGCAGGGTCCAGCAAGCGTTCCTGGGTGCAGCCGACATTCGGCCATTGCTCATTCAGCCATTGCTCGGTGAGACCCTCCCGCAGAGGGGCAGAACGGGTCAAAGCGCAGTCCTTCCAAGTAAGGAGCCGGGGATAACAGCCACATCTGAGACAACACTTGGGAGAGAGGTACTGCCGGGGGCCTGGTCACGGACAGTGAAAAACCAGGGAGTAGACGAGAGCTGAAGACAGAAGATGGGTACACGATTGCTGATCCCGGAGAACAGACTGGGTAGCTGGGTGGTGCCATTTCCACGCCCCCCCCACCCGCTCCTGCGCAAGTGCATACGCACCTCTGAGCGCTGCAACAATCCACCCCACTAGGCTAGCAGCTCCATCTAGCGGAGAGCGGAGCTGTTACACTGAGCCCTGCCCAAGTGGGTCAACTTTGCTCTTCAAGAGCACAAGTCTCTCCGCTGGCTTAGTTTATAGACTACAAACCGCTATATAGACTGACTTCTAACGGAAAACGAAGCAATTTCAGTCCTACTTCAATCTGTTAGCAGGTTCATCTATTCAATTTTCTTTTTTTTTTCTTTTTCTCTTTTGCACTTTTATTTTTCTTGAATACAGAAAGAGAAAAAATTCATTTTTATTTTCAATTTTTATTAAAAATATCTGTCTTTAATTTTTATTACTATATTTTTTACTTTTGTGTAAATTGTTTCAAATTCTACTTTACTTCCATCATTTTATTTTAGTCTACTTCTGTGTATTCACCTTTCAAATTTTCAAACAATTTCCTTTTTTCTTTCTTTTTCTTTTTTTCTTTTTCGTTTCTTCTCTTTTTCTTGAAGGCAGAAAGAGAAAATTTTCATTTTTACTTTTAATTTCTATTAAAAATATTTTTTTAATTTCTTACTATATTTTTTGCTTGTATGTAATTGTTTTCAAATTCTATTTTACTTCCGTCATTTTATTTTAGTCTACTACAGTGTATTCACTTTTTCAAATTTTCAAATGATTTCTTTTTTTAATCTTTTTTCTTTTTCGTTTCTTTTCTTTTTTCTTAAATACAGAAAAAGAAAAAAATCATATTTATTTATAATTTTTATTAAAAATATTTTTCTTTAATTTTTTTTCTACTGTATTCTTTACTTTTGGATATATTTTTTCAAATTCTATTTTACCCCCATCATCCCATTTTAGTCAACTTCAGTCTATTCATTTTATTCAAATTCTCAAATGATTTCCTTTTTTTTCTTCCCTCCCCCCATTTTTTTTCTCTAATCTGTCAAACTACTTTAAACACCCAGACCAAAAGACACCTAGGGTCTAGCATCATCTATTCGATTTTTGTGTGTGGGTGTGTGTTCAATTTTTAATTTTAATATTTTTTAAATTTTACTTTTTTATTTCAATTTTTCTACCACATTAATGTCTTTTCTCCCTTCAAAAGGACAAAACAAAGGAATTCACCCCAAAAGAAAGAGCACAAAGAAATGACAGCCAGGCATTTAACCAACACAGATACAAGCAAGATGTCTGAACCAGAATTTAGAATCACGATAATAAGAATACTAGCTGGAATAAAAAACAGATTAGAATCCCTTTCTGCAGAGATAAAAGAAGTAAAAAATAACCAGAATAAAATGAAAAATGCTGTAACTGAGCTGCAATCATAGGTGGATGCAACAGCGGCAAGAATGAATGAGGCAGAACAGAGAATCAGCGATATAGAAGACAAACTTATAGAGAATAATGAAGCAGAAAAAAAGAGAGAGATTAAGGCAAAAGAGCACGAATATAAGAATTAGAGAAATCAGTGACTCATTCAAAAGGAACATCAGAATCATAGGGGTCCCAGAGGAGGAAGAGAGAGAAATATGGGTAGAAGGGTTATGTGAGTGAATCACAGCGGAAAACTTTCCTAACCTGGGGAAAGACACAGACGTCAAAATCCAGGAAGCACAGAGGACCCCCATTAGACTCAACAAAACCCAACCATCAACAAGGCATATCATAGTCAAATTCACAAAATACTCAGGCAAGGAGAGAATCATGAAAGCAGCAAGGGGAAAAAAGTCCCTAACCTACAAGGGAAGACAGATCAGGTTTGCAGCAGACCTATCCACAGAAACTTGGCAGGCCAGAAAGGAGTGGCAGGATATATTCAATGTGCTGAATCAGAAAAATATGCAGCCAAGAATTCTTTATCCAGCAAGGCTGTCATTCAAAATAGAAGGAGAGATAAAAAGTTTCTGTGACAAACAAAAATTAAAGGACTTTGTGACCACTAAACCAGCCCTGCAAGAAATTTTAAGGGAGACTCTCTGAGGGGAGAAAAAATGAAAAAAATATATATAAAAATAAATAAATACCAAAAGCAACAAAGATTAGAAAGGACGAGAGAACACCACCAGAAACTCCAACTCTACAGTCATCATAATGGCAATAAATTCACATCTTTCAGTACTCACTCTAAATGTCAATGGACTCAATGCTCCAATCAAAAGACATAGGATAACAGAATTGATAAAAAAAAAAAAGATCCATCTATATGCTGTTTACAAGAGACCCACTTTAGACCTAAAGACACCTTCATATTGAAAATAAGGGGATGGAGAACCATCTATCATGCTAATGGTCAATAAAAGAAAGCCGGAGTAGCCATATTTATATCAGATAATCTAGACTTTAAAAAAAAGACCATATCAAGAGATGCAGAAGAGCATTATATCATAATCAAGGGGTCTATCCACCAAGAAGACCTAACAATTGTAAACATTTATGCGCCAAATATGAGAGCAAAAAATATATAAATCAATGAATCACAAACATAAAGAAACTCATCAATAGTAATACCATAAGAGTAGACTTCAACACCCCACTCACAGCAATGGACAGATCATCTAATCAAAAAATCAACAAGGAAACAATGGCTTTGAATGACACACTGGACCAGATGGACTTAACAAATATATTCAGAACATTTCATCCTAAAGCAGCAGAATATACATTCTTCTCCAGTGCACATGGAACATTCTCCAGAATAGACCATATACTGGGACACAAATCAGCCCTAAGTAAGTACAAAAAGATCGAGATCATACTGTGCATATTTTCAGACCACAACGCTATGAAACTCAAAATCAACCACAAGAAAAAATTTGGAAAGGTAACAAATACTTGGAGACTGAAGAACATCCTACTAAAGAATGAATGGGCTAACTGAGAAGTTAAAGAGGAAATTAAAAAGTATATGGAAGCCAATGAAAATGATAACACCAAAACCCAAAACCTCTGGGACGCAGCAAAGGCAGTCATAAAAGGAAAGTATATAGCAATCCAGGCCTTCCTAAAGAAGGAAGAAAGATCTCAGATACACAACCTAAACTTATGCCTTAAGGAGCTGGAAAAAGAATAGCAAATAAAACCCAAAACCAGCAGAAGACAGGAAATAATAAAGATTAGAGCAGAAATGATTGCTATCGAAACCAAAAAAACAGTAGAACAGATCAATGAAACCAGAAGCTGGTTCTCTGAAAGAATTAACAAAACTGATAAACCACTAGCCAGTTTGATCAAGAAGAAGAAGGAAAGGACCCAAATAAATAAAATCAAGAAGGAAAGAGGAGAGATCACAACCAACACAACAGAAATAAAAACAATAATAAAAGAATATTATGAGCAATTATATGCCAAAAATGGGCAATCTGGAAGAAATGGACAAATTCCTAGAAACATATACACTACCAAAACTGGAACAGGAAGAAATACAAAATTTGAACAGACCCATAACCAGCAAGGAAATTGAATTAGTAATCAAAAATCTCCCAAAAAACAAGAGTCCAGGGCAGGTGGCTTTCCAGGGGAATTCTACCAAACATTTAAGGAAGAGTTAACACCTATTCTCTTGAAACTGTTCCAAAAAATAGAAATGGAAGGAAAACTTCCAAACTCTTCCTATGAAGCCAGCATTATGTTGATTCCAAACCAGACAGAGACCCCACTAAAAAGGAGAACTATAGACCAATTTCCCTGATGAACATGGATGCAAAAATCATCAACAAGATATTAGCCAACCAGATCCAACAATACATTAAAAAAATTATGCATCACGAGCAAGTGGAGTTTATACCTGGGGGGCAGGTATGGTTCAATATCCGCAAAACAATTAACGTGATTCATCACATCAATAAAAGAAAGGACAAGAACCATATGATCCTCTCAATAGATGCAGAGAAAGCATTTGACAAAATACACCATCCTTTCTTGATAAAAACCCTCAAGAAAGTAGGGATAGAAGGAGCATACCTTGAGATCATAAAAGCCATTTATGAACAACCCAATGCCAATATCATCCTCAATGGGGAAAAATTGAGAACTTTCCCCCTAAGGTCAGGAACAAGACAGGGATGTCCACTCTCATCACTGTTATTCAACATAGTATTTGAAGTCTTAGCCTCTGCAATCAGACAACACAAAGAAATAAAAAGCATCCAAATCGGCCAGGAGGAGGTCAAACTTTCACTCTTCACAGATGACATGATACTCTATAAGGAAAACCCAAAAGATGCCACCAAAAATCTGCTAGAATTGATTCATGAATTCAGCAAAGTTGCAGGATATAAAACCAACGCACAGAAATCGGTTGCATTCCTATACACCAACAATGAAGCGACAGAAAGAGAAATCAAGGAATCGATCCCATTTACAGTTGCACCAAAAACCATAAAATACCTAGGAATAAATCTAACCAATGAGGTGAAAAATCTATACACTAAAAACTATAGAAAGCTTATGAAAGAAATTGAAAAAGACACCAAAAAAATGGGAAAAGAGTCCATGCTCCTGGATAGGAAGAACAAATGTTGTTAAAATGTCAATACCACCCAAAGCAATCTACATATTCAGTGCAATCCCTATCAAAGTAACACCAGCATTCTTCACAGAGCTGGAACAAATAATCCTAAAATTTGTATGGAACCATAAAAGACCCCGAATAGCCAAAGCAATTTAAAAATTTTTTTTTTAACATTTATTTATTTTTGAGACAGAGAGAGACAGAGCATGAACGGGGGAGGGTTAGAGAGAGAGGGAGACACAGAATCTGAAAGAGGCCCTGGGCTCTGAGCTGTCAGCACAGAGCCCGACGCGGGGCTCGAACTCACAGACTGTGAGATCGTGACCCAAGCTGAAGCCAGACGCTCAACTGACTGAGCCACCCAGTGCCCCGACCAAAGCAATCTTTAAAAAGAAAACCAAAGCAGGAGGCATCATAATCCCGGACTTCAAGCTATACTACAAAGCTGTAATCATCAAGACAGTATGGTACTGGCACAAGAACAGACACTCAGATCAATGGAACAGAATAGAGAACCCAGAAATGGACCCACAAATGTATGGCCAACTCATCTTTGACAAAGCAGGAAAGAATATCCAATAGAATAAAGACAGTCTCTTCAGCAAGTGGTGCCGGAAAACTGGACAGCAACATGCAGAAGAATGAACCTGGACCACTTTCTTATACCATACACAAAAATAAACTCAAAATGGACGAAAGACCTCAATGTAAGACAAGAAGCCATCAAAATCCTCGAGGAGAAAGTAGGCAAAAACCTCTTTGATCTGGCCTGCAGCAACTTCTTACTCAACATCTCCAGAGGCAAGGGAAACAAAAGCAAAAATGAACTAATGGGACCTCATCAAAATAAAAACCTTCTGCACAGCGAAGGAAACAATCAGCAAAACTAAAAGGCAACTGACAGAATGGGAGAAGATATTTGCAAACGACATATCAGATAAAGGGTTAGTATCTAAAAGCTATAAAGAACTTATCAAACTCAACACCCAAAAAACAAATAATCCAGTGAAGAAATGGGCAAAAGACATAAACACTTCTCCAAAGAAGACATCCAGATGGCCAACCGACACATGAAAAATGCTCCACATCACTCATCATCAGGGAAATACAAATCAAAACCACAATGAGATACCACCTTACATCTGTCAGAATGGCTAACATGAACAACTCAGGCAACAACAGATGCTGGCGAGGATGCGGAGAAAGAGGATCTCTTTTGCATTGTTGGTGGGAATGCAAGCTGGTGCAGCCACTCTGGAAAACAGTATGAAGGTTCCTCAAAAAAACTAAAAATAGAACTACCCTACGACCCAGCAATTGCACTACTAGGCATTTATCCACGGGATATAGGTGTGCTGTTTCGAAGGGACACATGCACCCCCATGTTTATAGCAGCATTATCAACAATAGCCAAAGTATGGAAACAGCCCAAATGTCCATCGATGGATGAATGGATAAAGAAGAAATGGTGTGTGTGTGTGTATATATATATATATATATATATATACATACATACATATATATATACATGGTATATGTATATGTATATATATATATATATATATATATATACACACACACACACACATTCATACATACAATGG
Source organism: Panthera uncia (assembly GCF_023721935.1). Lineage (NCBI taxonomy): Eukaryota > Metazoa > Chordata > Mammalia > Carnivora > Felidae > Panthera > Panthera uncia. The sequence continues at coordinate 31,147 of NW_026059620.1, read as the reverse complement.
AGTATTACTTGGCAATCAAAAAGAATGAAATCTTGCCATTTGCAACTATGTGGATGGAACTGGAGGGTATTATGCTAAGTGAAATTAGTCAGAGAAAGATAAAAATAGATGACTTCACTCATATGAGGACTTTGAAAGACAAAACAGATGAACATAAGGGAAGGGAAACAAAAATAATGTAAAAACAGGGAGGGGGACAAAACAGAGGAGACTCACAAATATGGAGAACAAACTGAGGGTTACTGGAGGGGTTGTGGGAGGGGGACGGGCTAAATGGGTAAGGGGCACTAAGGAATCTACTCCTGAAATCATTGTTGCACTATATGCTAACTAATTTGGATATAAATTTTAAAAAAGAAAAAAGAAAAGAAATCTGCAGAGCAGACATTCCTCGATTTTATATGAGGCCAGTACGATCTTGATCACAAAAACTGAGGACAATATTAGTAGGGAGAATTACAGGCAAATCATAGTAATGTACAAGCAAAACCGCTAAACAACATACAGAAAGGACAATATATGTCATAACTAAGCTGAGTTCATTGCTGGAATGCAATGTTGATGTAACATTCAAAGCTCAATCGATAGATTTCATCACATTAACAGAATAAGGAAGAAAATAATTAGATTGTCTTGATAAATGCAGAAATACATTGATGAAATTAAACAACCATTTATGTTAAAAATTCATAAGAATCAAAGGAAATGCTCTTAATCTGGTAAAATATACATACAAAAATCCTAGAGAACCACACTTAATAATCAAATATGACAAGACTTCCCTTTGAGATTGGGATATTCAAGACCAAATAAAAATGTCTGCTCTCACCATTCAGTGATATTCAACACTGTCCTAGAGATTTCCCCATCAGGAAAGTCAAGCCAGAAAATGAAATAAAATATAAATGGTGTAGAGAGGAAGACATAAAATTGTCATTTTAATATGATAATTATATTTGTAGAAAATCCAAAAGATTGTAGAGATAAATTATTAGAATTAATAAGTGAGTTTAGCAAGACAAAGTCATATAAAAAATCAATTGCATTGCTATAAATCAACAACAAATGGAATATAAAAATTTAAAATATAGGTATAATTTATAAACTTTCAAACACCTAGGAACAATATATGTGCAAGACCTTTATACAGGAAACTATAAATATTATTAGAGAAATTAAATGGAGAGACATGCTCTGTCTAAAACCCTTGCTATCCAAAGTATGCCCAACTGACCAGCAGCATCAGCATTATCTAGGAGCTTATAAGAAAATCAGAATCTTGGGCTCCATCCCAGACTTACTGAATCAGAAATTGTATTTTAACAAGAACATCTTGTGGATTGTATGCATATCAAACGTCTGAAAAGCACAGGTCCAGAAAACCCAATATGGAAAGATCTTGGTTCTCTCTACACTAAGATACAGATTTGTGCAATCTCAATCAAATTCCAAGAGATGTATGTGCAAGTATATGTGTGTGTGCATGAAAGTTGATAAAATGATTCTAAAATGTATACAAAAATATTAAAGGCCAGAAAGAGCTGAGACATTCTTAAAGAACAATATGGAAATTTTACTATGCTGAATCAAGACCATATTAGGGTTCAATCAGAGAAGCAGAAGCACTACGATATAAATATATACAGATGTATATATAGGTAGACGTGTACGTGTGTCAATATGTGTATTTGGTACACAGATTTCAATTTACATAATTGTGGAACCTGGTTAAGCCTCTGCAAGGCTCTTGTCTCTACACTTGATGCTGGAGCTTGAAGCCTGCAGGGTAGATAGTTGGGAGAAATCAGTGATATCACATGAGGTACAGTGAGGTAAAGCTGAACCCATTAGTATTAGCTGGAGCCCAACAAGAACAGAAAGAAATCTGTCGGTTCACACTGCTTCCATTCCTGATAAAGTGGGGGTCCTTCAGAAGAAGCTGGCACCCTTCATCACAGACCCAAACCCACTTGTGATCCCAGAAAGATTGAAGAGGATCCAGAGGAAGTGGGAAAATTGATTCTTTATTGCTGCCTTGAAACGAAAGTTACCTAGAGCTACAAAAGTGCCTGGTAATCCTGAACCTTCTATGCATTAGAAAGAATATGGTTGCCGCTTCAATTCCACCCTTCATATCTCACCCCCATATCTTGTCGCTCACATTAGCCTTAAACATGTGGGAAAGGGGATTCTGGGTAACAGTTTTGCCTAGCCAAGTTGACACATTACAAAGCCATTTCTAGGTGGGTATTGGTGCAAACATAAGCCAAATAAGCCAAATGGAATAGAATTGGAAGCCTAGAAATAGATCCACACATTAATGGATCTTTGGTTTACAATAAAGGTAACCAACCAAAAAGTAATCAAAACAAAACCAAATCAAAAAGATAGTTCTGAGTTTTTTAGATTAAATTTCTCTTTCCCTTCACTTTTATTTTTACTTCTTTTTCATTCTGAAAGGAGAAGCCTGTTCAATAGCTTGGTGCTGAAAGAATGGACTTCTGTAAATGTTTAAATGCATGTTAAGCTTGACCAAGTTCAAGCCTGCAGGATCGAAGACAGCAGCAGGGCTAAGCAATACCTTACACTTGATAATGCTGGATACAGCTACAGGAGCTGTGGAGCAGGATGGTACGAAATAGTTTTTAAAAATCATACATTTGGTGAGCAGTTTTATCTTTGGAAAAAAAGCACAGCTTTAGTACAGTGGATCGTGCTTATATTTAGTTTAAAAACTCTGTAGTCGAAGAGATGAATCTCTCCTTTGACCTACATATCAGGAGTTCTTTCAAAAAGTGATACATAAACTAACATTGATAGTACTTTAATGGGCACTCTTTACTTGGCAAACTGCTTTAAATGTCAAATAAAACATTTAAAATCAGAATTTAGTTCAAAGATGTATTTTCTAGTACGTTTTACCAGAAAAAAGCCAAATATCAAAATAATAGTTGTATAAAATATAAGTGATATTTAATATGCATTAAGTCTTCAAGTCATTTTGAAATCAGTATATCTGATTGTTTATATGACGCTCTTTGGTCCACATGGAGATTTGGTTGACTGTCAACTTTCTTCAGAACATCTCTAAATTTTAACCCTTCTATCAAAAATGTTTTCAGAGCGATTTTATAATATGTTATTGAGAGTTCTCTGTTAAATGCTGTAACATGAAGAGCCCACCTAAGTCAGTAGTTCCTAAACTTGTCTGTACTTTGGAACCCCTTGGGGAGCATCACACACTACCCGTGCCCCAGAGATTTAATTGGTCAGGGGGGTAGGCTGGACTTTGGAATTTTCAAAAGATCTCCAGATGATTCTAACATTCAAACAAGTTAGGAATCATTGACCTATGCCATTTAACGCAGAATATTGTATATATTATAAAGCGTGTTGTATATACTATATATTATAATATATATATTTTATATATTATATAGTGTGCATATATATGATATACATGCATACAATATATACGACAGGATATTATGCATATGTGTATGTGTGTGTGTGTGTGTATTCTATTGTTTCTGTGTCTCTAGAGAACCTTGACTAATACAACCACCAATGACAATGTTGCTAAATCCAGAGATCATTTTCAGACCTCTCCGAACTTGGCCTTTCAGTGGCATTTCACCCTGTTGATGGCTCTCCAACTACTCTTTTTCCTGTGACTCTTGATTTTCCTCCTTATCTAGTTGCTTAATTTTATCAAGTTGTAAAAATACATTGATGACTGCGTCCTACCTCCAGCAATTCTGATTTAATTGGTCTGAGATGCAGCCTGGGACCTGAGGTTTATAAAAGCTGCCCAGATAATTAAATGTTTAGAGCCAAAGTTCAGAATCAGTGGTCTACAACTCCATGAGGCCCGGCTCTGGACTAGTTTCATCTACCTCCCCTTATGGACGGGAAGTCTTCAATACTCCTTCTTTTGATGTGGCATCTTTCCCAGGACTCCAGAAACATCTCTATTGGCAGTTTCAATGGCTAAAGCTTAACTCCAATCCAAAGGTCATTTTTATATCTCAAATATAATATGAAACCCCATTTCCTCTTTGTTGGAGAGGGAGCAATATTGTGAAGAGACCTAGTTGCCCTCTAATTGTGCTTATTAGGCTCAGAACAGAAGATGTGAACTCCCCTGTCCTCCCCTGGCTACAAGATGGTACCATTTCCACCCCAGGTGGAGCTGCCACATCAGCCATCTATCCTGAAGGCCTACTTTCAATTTTCCTAATGCAGAAGGAGGTCAGAGCTCAAAATCTTTACTCTTAACTAAACAGGGTCAAAAAGGCAATAGATATTATTTTTATATCATTCTCTTTGAAAAGAGGATGATAGAATGAGTTATAATGTAGCTCTTTAATACATGGATTTACGTGTCCTGAAAGTCAAATTACATATTCTGAGCTGACGAAGGGCAGTAAAGGCCGCTGCTACCCCAGTTAACTTCAGTCCTCCAAGCACGGCTGTATTATGTATTTTTGCTTTATTTATGTGGTACGATTCGTTTTATTCTCATCCTTAGGATTCTACCCGTTCTTGTTTTAATCTTTCAATTTGCAAAACACATTAAAATAAAAAACTCAGTGCTCGAACGAATTTTTTATCTGAGCTCACACACCAGCCAGATGCATTCTGTCACGTTGTGCTAGTATATGCTGTTTGATGTTGTGCATCATAGTCTTTTTTAAATTATTCACATATTGAATTTAAATTTATGCAATAATGTGAAGTAGAGAAAACGCTCTCTTAGTTTGCTTTTTTGCCTCTATTTATCCATATCACTTTTTGATTCAAATGGCAAATCTCCAATTTTGAAGTTTTATGCTAGCGCCTGAAATCCAAGGAGGGTGAGTGTTGTTATTTTCATTGTTTGGGAAACAAAAATGTACCTCTGATAATTTTTGTCTTTGATTACTGCTTCTTCAAAGGATTTAAACCAGAATGAAAGCCTTTGAAATCTTCAGAGATAAGGAGACATGAGAGTTATTCTGTAAGCACTGGATAAACAGATGTCTTAGCTTTTCAAACCAAACCTGAAAAATATAATCACAAGCTTCATCTGAAACAGAACAATTTTTGCAGGTGTATAGTGTTTTATATTTTACTAATGTGAAATGGAAGAAATAATGTCATTTTATTCCTTTTTCTTGTCTAAGAATTTAGTTCCAATTAACATTTCAGAAAACTTTTTTTTTTTTTCATCTCAGGAAGAAAGATACATTCCATAGGAGGGGGGAAAAATCTCTTTTCCTTGTCATTTTGGGTACAAACAAGCACAATTAGAAACAGATCTATAAATTGCTTGGGAAGTTGAGATGCTAATTGAGAAATTCCAAATTAATAAAAGCCAAATTTCATTCATTTACTCAATGGACCAAATCCTGTAATCAAATTTCTTCTGAGATATCCATCGACTTCAGTGAGAGTTTCTCACATGGAATAATTGTAGAATTAAGCTCAATGCTGCTAATAGAAAAACAACAACAACAACAACAACACTAATAGACTTTGCATTGTGGCAACTGATGGCCTCAACTGGTAACCTATTCTCTGGATGTCGATGGGGTAGTGGCTTCCTGATTCACAGCAGTACAGAAATGGACTTAATGACGCAAAGAAACAAATAATCTCTATCCATTATGCGCTCAGCCTTTCCAAGATAAAAGTACTTCTTACTCATTTACTTATGAGGATAAAAGGAAAAGAGAATCATGCTGTCCTTTGACTAGAATGTTTCCTTGTGCCACATAAATACAGGCAATTTTGGCGTTTAAATCTTAAATGAATACTCAGCTAATAACACAACTTGGAATTGAAGCATCTTATTAAATATCGACTTTACTATATTCAAACTACTTTTTGATAACACTGCCAACAGCTATACTGTTGGATAAATTCTAATACTTTTGGTGACTGGGAGGGACAAATGGAGCCGATCTGCCTCCAAGGGGCAGGATTCAGTTTTGTTCAAACTGTGTCCTCAGGGTCTTAGTGTTTGTTTAATTGGAAACTTAAAATAAACCCGAAGATATTCATTTTGAAGTTTAAAGATGGTAAATGAGGTAAACTACATTGACAAAAATGTGCTTTGGAGAACCAGATTGGCCCTCAAAAACAGCCTGTGGATTGCTAGAACTGAAATGGACATTAGAGATTATTTAGTGCAGTCCCTTTTTTAACCAGTAAAGAAACTGATGCTTAACAAAGAGATAAGTGACTTATAAAAGGTCTCACACCCCTTAGGGGTGAAGTCTGCCTGTCTTACACCTGAGCCCAAGTCAGAGGCTCAACAGTTTGAGCCAGCCAGGCACCCCTGTTTGCTTGATATTTTGCTTCACCGGTAACTTTGAGAGTTTCTCCATTTTCACTTCCCTTCACACTTGCGTAAGTTCCAAGGGGTTTATATAGAATCAAAACTTAAGAGGCTCTTGGTCGCTCTGTTGGTTGAGTATCTGACTCTTAATTTCAGTTCAGGTCATGATCTCACAGTTTGTTAGTTTGAGCCCCATGTCTAGCTCTGTGCTGACAGTGAAGATCCTCCTTGGAATTCTCTCTCTCCCTCTCTCTCTGCCTCTCTCTCTCTCTCTCTCTCAAAATAATAATAATAAAAAAGAATCAAAACTTAAAATTCTAGGGATCTAAGGTATAGCATTGTGACTCCAGTTACCTATACTATATCGTATACTTTGAATTTTCTGAGAGACCTTAATGTTCTTACTCCCACAACAGAATGGTATTCAGGTGAAGGATGTGTTCACTAACCTTACTGTGGCATTCACTTCACTATATATATATATATATGTATATATATATATATATATATATATATATATATACATATATATATATATATATATTAAACCATTACATTATACACCTTAAACTTATACAATGGTGTATGTCAATTATATGTCAATAACAAAAGTATTTTTAAAAGCTTAATATAATCATCACCCTTCTATACTTAAATCTGCTGAACTCTGTGTATTAGTTTTCTACTCCTGTGTAACAAATTATCACAGACTTGAACACTTTAACCAAAACACATTTCTTCTTACAGTTCTGTAGATCTCTCTTGCCCTACTCAACTGTGTTGCCTCACCTGGGTTCTCTTTTCAAGCTATCAACTAGACTAGGTTCTTATCTGGAGGATCTGAAGAAGAATCCACTCCCCGGCTCACTCAGGTTATTGGCAGATTTCAGTGCCTTGTTGCCTGAGGCAACAAGACCAAGGTCCTCATTTTCTTGCTGGTCATGGCCCAGGAGTCACTCTCATCTCCTAGAGTCACTTCCCAGTCGTTACTGTGGCCACATTCATCTTCAAGCCAGTGTGTTCATTGTGCTTCGAATCCGTCTGCACCAGCTAGAGAAAGCTCTCTGCCTCGTGTGATTAGATTAGGTTGGCTCATTTATTATTGGGAAAAGGTACAAAAACCTAACTGCTTGAAGGGGGCTGCTCAGAACAAGAATTCCTAGGAGCACATTTCCCTAGTGTTCAAGTACTCAGAGTGAAACCCGTAAGTTCCTTGAAGACTCTTCTTTTGCCATTTTTAGGGAATTTGTGTTCTCCCTGGTTCCTCCCAGTTGCTGGAGAAATGTTGGTTATGAACGTACATGCTCTCTAGGCGTAACTAACAGTAACAACTTCAGGACATTCCTGATCACATCCAAAGAGACTGGGTGAGTCAGGGCTGAAATTCTCAAGCCTGCTTGTGGTCTTAGTCTTGGTGTCTAATGATTTTTACTTAATGTTGAAAGCTATACATAATACATTTTTGATATCCTACATTGTGCTATCTTCCACCGGAGTGTTTTCACTCTTGTCTCATCAAACAGATAAATTATTGACTGATCACCCTGAATTTCTGTTAACTTGGTTTTAAACTTTGTTAGTGTGAATCTGGGGAAAGTTAACATTTTTTTTCGCAAACCTCTCCTGTTTGGTAGGACTCAATTTCTAAACTTCCTGCCTGTGGAATTTGTTACAGTGTGGATTTAGGCTTTGCTAATGTGTGTGTGTGTGGGGGGGGGTGGTGGTGCCTGGGTGGCTCAGCCAGTGAAGCGTCCATCTTTGGCTCAGGTCATGATCTCACAGTCGTGAGATCGAGTCCCGCTGCTGTCAGCACAGAGCCTGCTTCAGATCCTCTGTCCCCCTCTCTCTGTGCCTCTCCCCCACACTGGCACGCTCTCTCTCTTAAATACTTATAGATAAACATTTAAAAATAAAAAATAAAGCTTTGCTAATGTGGGTTTTGTGTAGTCCTTCCTCTAGCATGTGGTCCTTACTTCTAAAACAGTCTTTCTGGTATCTCAGTTGGATGCCAGATTTGCCACCCAGGTGTTAACATTTTATCTCCACTGTGGCAAGGCTAGAGCTTTAGTTCCATTGGTGCCTAAGCCCTGCTCAGCCTCTGCTATCTTCACCCCAGTCTCAACTTCGGAGGAGCTACTATCCAGTAACCTTCAGGAAATTTTCCCTTGCTCATATACAATCCAGTCCTCAGGCATCAATGCACAGAAGACTCCTATCTGGACTTCTGTGGCTCTCTGCAGTTATAGCTTCACAAGTACTCTTCCTTGAAGATTCTAGCTGTTTCATCCGCCCCATACTCTAATGTCCACCCCCTGAGCTCAGTAGGACTACTATCTCTACCCTTCCTGCAGTTTTCTTCCTGTAATTGGATAGTTGTCCTTCAGCTAAGAACTGGATGATTATGGGAATTTTCTTGTTTTTCTTCTGTCAGGAATCAACATTCTCTGATGTTGTGATCCAAACCTGAAAACTCTTATTTCATATATTTTTCCATTTCTCTATTTGCTTACAAATAGAGGGCTAGTCCAGGGGCACCCGGGGTGGCTCAGTCGGTTAAGTGGCGAGTTCAGCTCAGGTCATAATCTCAAGGTTCGGGAGTTCAAGCCCCGCGTCGGGCTCTGTGCTGACAGCTCAGAGCCTAGAGCCTGCTTTGGATTCTGTGCCTCCCTCTCTCTCTGACCCTCCCCTGCTCACAGTCTGTCTCTCCCTCTCTCTCCCAAAAATAAATAAACATTTAAAAAATTGAAAAAAAAATAGAGGGCTAGTCCAGGACCAGTTACACAGTTATGGTTGGAAGCAGAACTCACACTGATCATTTTTGTATGAATAATTTACTCCTTAAGGACACCATCATTCTTAGGCATAAAATGAGAGACCTTGCCTCTGAATGGCCTTCTTGTTTTAAATATCTTGTCAAAATGCAGTAGATGCTTCAGGTTTATTCAGATATGAAGATGTTAACTTGATATCTTAGTCAATCTCTCCAAATGTTGTGATTTTTAAATTATTGGGTTCTTTGTTTATTAAGTTGATTTATTTATTTTGAGAGATGGAGGGCAGAGAGAGGGAAAGAGAGAATCACAAGCAGGTTCCATACTGTTAGTGCAGAGCCAAATGTGGAGCTCGATCCCATGAACCATGAGATCATGAGATTATGACCTGAGCCAAAATCAAGAGTTGGATGCTTAACTGATTGAGCCATCCAGGTGCCCTTAAGTTTTTGTTGGTTTTTTTTTTTTTTAAGGCCTTATTTGGAAGCTACTGAGTTATGGAGAAATATTTGCTTTAATATTAAAGAATATTGTGCTGTCATACACTAATTCAGCAAATATTTATTGACTGCAACTATGTTTCAAGCACTATGATGGTTGGTACGATGCCTAGTTTTTACTAATTGTTTTTAATATTCTCTTCTTTAATATCATTTTGTATATTACAAATAAATCTGCCTCTTACATTCCACAGTGTTCACTTTTATACATTTTTTGGTAATTCATTACTTACAACTTCATTTATTGTCCACTAAAGATGTAGCAGACACAATTGCCTGCTGTGACTATAATGAATGACTGAGACCTAATACCTACCTCTAAGGAGTTGAGTCTATTAAAAAAGACTTAGGCATATGAATAGTAAAAGTTTACTAATAAAACTGTGTCCAAAATATTTTAGGGAGGCAGATGAGAGTGATTAACTGTACGTTCCTGGAAAGGGTCAACTTTAAGCTGGTAGGCTAGTTGAGAAAAGACAATCAAGCTAAGTACTTACTGGTTAAGAGGCCACTGGCAACTGACCTTCAGCTTCAGTTTGTACTCATTTCAGCTTATTTTCTCATCTTGTAGGATGATAATACTGGCTTGTCTGCTTCATTGTGAAGATTAGAACTTTGAAGTTTAGAAGTTTAAAAATGTTTGTTTATATATGCATAAAAATGATACTTACCATCATTTCGTTACACACCATGACGATTTTACTGTTGGCATATGTATATTTCACTATAGGAAGGGAATTTTCCTCTGTTTATTCTTGTTTGAGGATGTTTCAGTATTAATTGTACCTAAATTATCAAATCTTAGAAAATGAAAAAAATCAGCAAAAATAACACTACGTTTTGTACTTTTCTTTGTTAATTCAGGACTTAGCTCACATTTTGCAGTTTCAGGATACCATTGTGTATTTCTATTCTCCTTCATCATTGTTATAGGTAAAGGAGTTCATGCTAAAATTTCCTAAAACCCAGAGGGAGCTTTGACATTTGTCTTATGGGTTATGTAATAACATGCATCTTTTGTACTTTTTTCAGAAAAACTCAGCCCGTTGATATGAATTTGTCACATTATTTCTAATGAATCAAATTCCTTCCCCAAATTTCCTGTATGAATTTCTATAATCACTTTTCTCTCTTTCTTTTCCATGTTTCCGCAATATTTTTCTTCAAAATATCTCTTCAATCAAGGATTATTTTAGAGGAGGTGAATTGTTTATTGTTCTTATTATGTAGTCAATCTTACTAAGGAACAAATATTTATAATAAAAATTACCCATTTTAAGTGTGCAGCTTGGAGTTTTGGCAAGAGATCCTAGCTCAGTAATTTCTAGAGCTCTCACAATGCTGGCAATTGTTTGAATTCCAACCAGCACAGTACAGAGTCCTTATGAAACACCAAGGCACAGTAGAAACCCAGAAGGATTATATCTCAGCAGAACTAAAATAGCCCAGAATCAAATTTTCCTACACTAATAAAGCTTAAAAATCATCTTAAAGGGGTGCCTGAGTGGCTTAGTCAGTTAAGTGTCCTACTTCGGCTCAGGTCATGATCTCACGGTTCTCATGGGTTCAAGCCTGCATCTGGCTCCACGCTGAAGGCACAGAGTCTGATTGGGGTTCTTTCTTTCCCTCTCTCCCTGCCCCTTACCTGCACTCATGCACACACTCTCTCTGTATCAAAATAAATAAACGTAAAAAAAAATCATGTTCAAAAGGTTCAGGCTCACCTTAACATAACTGGTAGAATTGAAGTCTAACACTTTTTGAAGGAACACAACAAAATCTAGTACTCAACAACATAAAATTCACAATGTCTAGGATCCAATCAAAAATAGTTTGGGGGGGGGGCAGAAAAACAAGACCATAATCAGGAGAAAACTCATTAAATAAAAATACAAATGACAGAGTAATAGAATAATCATGCAAGGACACTAAAAGAGCCATCAGAAATATGCTAAAGGTTTAAAGAAAAACATGATAATAATGAGAGGAACAGAAGATGTAAAACAGAACTAAATAGAATTTCTAGAGGTAAAAAATAATATCTAAAATGAAATAAAATAAATGCATGGGATTAGTAACAGATTAGAAGAAAAATCAGTGAACTGAAATCATAATATAAATTATCCAAAATGAAGTACATGGAGGCTAAAAAAAAGATTGAAAAAAGAATTACTAGCTTATCAGCAACCTGTAGTATAATATCATCAGTAGTAACATGTACATAAAAGGAGCCCAGAAGGAGGGAGTAGATATATTTTCAAAACTAATGTCTAGGTTTTTTTTTTCCAAGTGTTTATTCCCAAGCAGGATAAATGCAAAGAAAACCATACCAGTTCACATCATAATCAAATTCCTGAAACTAGGTAAATAAAATACCTAAAACAACCAGAGGTCGTAGGGAGGTAGAAATCATAGAAAAAAACACACATTATATATAGAATAACATACACAAGAACCTCCTCGGAATTCTCATTTGAAACTTACGTGACTTAGAAAACATGAAACAACCCTTTTAAAGTGCTGAAAAGGGGACAGGGAGTGGAAATCTCTTTAAAACAGACTGCTATAGGGGTGCCTGGGTGGCTCAGTCCATTAAGCATCCCACTTCAGCTCAGGTAATGATCTCATGGTTCATGGGTTCAAGCCCTGCGTCGAGTTCTAGGCTGACAGCTCAGAGCCTGGAGCTTGTTTCAGATTCTGTGTCTCCCTCTCTCTCTGCTCCTCCTCTGCTTGTGCTTGGTCTCTCTCCCTCTCAAAAATGAACAAATGTTAAAAAATTTTTTTTTTAATGACATGGACTGCTATATCCAGAAAAAAAAAAATCCTTCCAAAATGATGGTGAATAACTTGTCTAATCTTGAAAAAATCATCAGACAAACCTAGATAGAAGTCCATTCTAAAGGATACCTAGTCAGTACTTTTAAGGGCTGTCGGGGTCATGAGAAACAAGAGAAGATGGAAAAACTGTCACAGACCAGAGGACGCTGAAAGGACATGACAACTAGCTCTAGAAATTACTGAACTAACATCTCTTTCTCTGTGTCTCTTCCTGTGTCTGTTTCTTTCTCTTCTCTGTTCCTTTGCATTGCAAATTCCAGTAGCCTGGGCTTCCTCAAATTTAACCTCCTTTCCTCAACTTAGTTTAGAAACCATTATCCTGGAGCATAGTCAAGAAATTGGCCTGTTGGAAAGCCAAGTCAAGTACAGAAATACTTCCTCTACTTTCTGTTTCTCAGATAGCTTAGTCTTGCACTGTCTGTTATCTAATGTAAAAACATGTTTCTTTTACATATCTAGTGTTTTCTTTGTTTTTGTTTTTGTTTTTTTAATTTTTTTCATGATAAGAAGAGGAGTCTAGTTCCATTTAATCCCAAGGCTCGGAGCATATATTCATCCCTCTTATTTATATTCTCACCATTATCAAAAGCCTAAATTCTAATTACTTAAAATCTGTATTCCTTCAGTGGCCTTTGAAATGATCACCTTGACAATCTAGCCTCCACACCCCTCCCCAGAGCATCCTTCAGACTGTTGTCAGATTAATCTCCCATCAGTACCCCTTTCTTCACACCATTCCACTTTAAAAAAATGTTATTGATTCCCTCTTACCCATCACATTTAATAAAATATGAAAGGTTTTGTGCCTGGATTTTAACGTACGTGCTAATTGTTTCCTCCCAAGCATGTTTCCTTCTACTTCCTGTGTGCATTAACTACTCTAGGACAATTGATCAATTTACTGTCCTGAAAGATACCATATACACTCTGGCTTCATTCGGAACTTCTTAATTTTTCTTTTAATTTACCTAATTCCACTTAGTTTTTAAGGCTCAACTTTCTTTTATCCAGGACCCTGTTATACTGTTAGAAAATGTTTTTCCTCCCATGTCACAAGAGAGAATGCATGGGTCCTTGTGCCTTGTGCACAGCAGTGTTATTAGATTCTCTCATGCTAAAGTATGTATGACCCAAGAGGATAAAAGTCCACAGGTCCATGAGATTCTGCCTCCCACTCAGAAGACTTGGACAATTTTGTCAACAATGATGATTCTTTCTTTATTAGAAATTTTCATTCAAGCTGATAAGAAAGCGAAATTTACTCCATAACATTCTTATACGAAAAGGCACTATCAAACATAGTACTTCTTATGGATTCAGCTGTATTTAGACATCATGCTCTATTATCGAAAAAGTTAATACTCTAAAATAATATATAGGTTTAAAAATACATGGAGCAGGGGCACCTCGGTAGCTCAGCCCATTAAGAGCCAACTCTTGATTTCATCGCAGGTCATGATCATACAGTTTGTGAGATCAAGGCCCACATAGGGCTCCAGGTTGCACAATGACAGCATGGAGCCTGTTTGGGATTCTCTCTCTCCCTCTCTCTGTCCCTCTCCTGCTGGCTCTTGTGTACATGTTCTCTCTCTCTCTCAAAGTAAATAATCTTTAAAAAATTACATGAAACAGAGAACAATGAAAGATGGTTTGTAAATGAACATATATATGAAGAATATACATATATTCTTCAAAAAATGGACTATTTTGGATATTACCTAAAAGTTTGTGTGTATGCAAATATTTGAACCTTACGCATCAATAAAACCTGATTCCAATTTTCGCAAGATATGCTCATGTTTGCTTTCAAATGCCTTCGGTAGCAAGTCATGACAGAAATACCGCAGGGGCAGTTCTTTTTGTTCTAGTGCCTGCAGTATTTGGAACAGAGGAGATATGAGAAAAATAAAGAGAGGAGTGTGCATGTGCAGGCAACCAAACATGATGTTTACTCTTTCAAAGGTTTCCAGGGTAGACATGGAAGAGTCAGGAGGCTCCTTCTTCTCTTCAGTCACTGTGAAGAGACCAAAGTAAGTGTGGCTTTGTTATTTGGTCCCTAAGACTCTCTGACTGGTATTCACTATTCTCACAGTTGCTGGATCTTCCCAAAACTAGTGTTTTATTCCTGTAGATAATTCTGGTTTCAAAGATTGCCATAAAATCTAAAATTGTATCCCAAATAGTTTTTCCCCCCTCTGGTGGCGATGACACTAAAATTTTATAGTACATATATAATATATACATATACATACATATACACATACATATATGTATATGTATGTAAATGTATATGTATATATGATAATTTAGTAAATTAAATATAGATAAATAAATTGAAAGGATGTGTATATATATATATATATAAACACTGTGTGCTAATTTATATGTATCTTGCATGTATACATGTGTGCATGCCTCTGTGTGTGTGTGTGTGTGTGTGTGTGTGTACACGTTAGGAATCAATCGCTAGCTTTCATGTAGAAAGGAATGTTGCCAAATAGATATGCATATAAATTCCTATTTATTGAAAATATAACTATTATAGCAACATTAAAAAATCAGTGTTTGTCCAATTATTTTCTGCAGACACTATCATGCACTACAGCATAGTTTCTCATTAGATTAAATCAAACTGTTCTTAAATGCCATTTTACCAGCTGTTACCGGATAAAGGGCGAACAGAACAGTTTGTAGTGGCAAATATGTGGCTCTCTGGCCAGTGTCCTTGCCAACATTGCTACCAGCTGTGTATATTGTTTATAAAAAACAAATGCCCTTAGTGGTTTTTCTTAAATTTTATTGAAGTGTGGGGTTTTTTTCCCCAGGTTATTTTACATGTTTCTTAGAAAAATGTTGCCAAAGCCTGTAAAATAAGTCAAATTCAAATAATAATTGGAAGCATTTTAGGCTTTAATTTAGAGTAAAATGCAAAAATTCGATCAGTGAAAGCTAGATGCATCAAGATAGAGTCAACTAGATTCCTCGATTCCCCCGGACAGATTTTTATATAGCAGCTTTTAAAATATATTCTACATTTCTAATTGTCTAAACTGGGATCGAATCAAATAGTTAATAGCCAAAACTTCTTAAACATTTTCCCAATCTGATATGGAAAGGACATTGTGCCCAACTTTTTACCTTTTTTTAAAGTTTTAAATAATTTTTCCTAACTTGAGTCAAACTTTTTTTCCTTACAGATAAGAAATGAAAAGACCCATATGCTGAAGTCTGGCCAAGATTACACAACTTATTAGTAGGTAGGACCATCAGGTCACATAAATTCCAAAGATACCATTTGTATTATGCAAATGGAGTTTTGTTACTGGACGTATAGAGTGCAACATCTGACTTCAATTCCCATTCACTTTGCTATATCCTGTTGAACAACAACATTTTTGCGAGTTATAAAGCACAAGGGAAATACTAAATGTTAAACATTCTGAACTATAGCAAAAATGAAATTTTATTATTGATTTGTATAAAGACATCACAAGGCACATTTAGATTTCAAGCAACCAATAAGCCATCCTAAGTATGCAAGTATATATTAGGTGATATAAAGGAGTAATTATTTCCTCACTTTTTCATCAGCCTTCTCTTATTTTTTCTTACCATCTGCCTCTAACATTTTAGTTTTTCTATGAACAAGCACATGCACACATACACACACATGTACACATGCATACATACACATATACATTAAGTGCTTGCCTGGCTAAACAGCAAGTTAGTTTACATTGCCCTTCTTCGCAGGACTAATTCGCAGCTTACTATTTAGATATCTTTTCAACATATTGAAATCACTGTACCTTCCATGCTTCATTGTGAATTTCACTACACACGTGAACCCTGAATGAAACCATTCTGATTATGAGGTTGAGGATTTTTGAAGAAAACAGAAACCGGGAAAACACACAATGTTTCTGCCAAAGTTGCTATGTATCAAAATTCAGTTGGAACTGAGCAACAGCCGCCCTGCCCGTAGATGCCCACCTTTACTGGAATCACCACTACTCCTTATTGTCTTATGCCAGTCCACTTCACGCACTTGCATACCTGATGGACCATGGGTAATGACATTTGAAACCCCTGGGAAATATTGAGAGTGACTGGAAACATTTCTTCAGGAGCCAAGTAGGAACATAAAATAGCACATTCTATGTGGCTATGGAGAAGGTCATATTTGAACAGATATTTGAACAATGTATTCTTTTTAGCTTGTTCCAACCATTTTATTTTCATGCCTAAAAATCTTCAGTGGCTCTCAAAAAGCTCTTTAGGGTTCCGCTTAACTCTTCAGTGTGATCTCTTGCCACTGACATTCACTGTCCTTCCACAGCTCTTGCACAAAAGCTAGACTGAATGACTTATCTGTATCCCGGCTTTGACTGTAGGATGCAGGAGGGCAGTGTCTGTGTCTTTCTCACCATTAAATCTCCAGTGCTTAGCAAGGCCCTGGAGAACTAAGGCATCAGATAACTTAGTAAAAGGAAATATGGGTGAATTAATTGAAACGATGTTGAGTATGTATGGTTTGCCAGGGGGAGAGTGGGTGGATGGTTAATGTTCCCACGACTCTTCAATGAGGAGCAAAGAGCCAGAAAAAAACGTTATTCTTCCTGTGGTCACTTGGACTCCTGTCCTACTTTGGCCTAGTTGCCATCTATACTTTGTGTCAGTCTATCTATCGACTTCAGTAAGAGCCAGGCCTTGATGAAGTTTTTTATCTTATTTGTTTATTGAAGCTAGTAGTCTCCAAAAGCTACGGTTTCCAATTTTTCATACTTTCTTGACTCTGGAGATCCACCTGCAGGAATGCACTCAGTGACAACGACAGTCATCACCTCTATGTGGGCTTCAGCCTCCAGCCTCTGCTCCTGTTGGTTTCCTTGAACCTGCTTCCACAACTGGACCCAAACCTTTTGCTCCTTCCTTTGTTCTCTCCTCTCTGCCAGGTCCTTGGACAGACAATTTGCTTCCTTACAACTATCAACTTGTCCTTATCATTCTTTGGTCCCTGGATACTGCCTTTCACCATATCCCTTCAACCCACGCCTCACACACCTCTGTGTGCTGTTGTTGCCTTGGAGAGAAACACAAGAACATTCCCACACAAAACTTCCTGTCCTCATTGGCCTGTGAGTTTTTTTGCTCTCCTTAACCTTCCTCCACATCTTTTTCCAATTAATATCTGTTTCTCTTTACCAGTTTTTCCAATGATTTGTGGGTAGATTTGTAAATTCACCATTTGGAAGTGTAAATTTGAGCTTTTCATTTTAATGCTAATCTAAGAATTAACAAAAGTATGTTTTGGATTATTTAGATGAGCACCTTACAACTAGATTACTGCCAAACTGTTTCAGTGTCCATGTTTCAGTTTGGGTTTGCTGTAGACAAATAGAACTGTTTTAGTGATCCCAGGTTAATAGAAAAATAACAATGGCAGAATAAATATTTAAATGATACTGACAAGTCAGGGGAAGTCTAAATAACATCACAGACAGAATGCCATGTAAATAAATCTTTTGCAATAATCTATATAAAGACAAATGTTGGGAAAGCTGAGTCATCGTAATAAAATACATAGTAGTATAGGCACGATGAACTAAAAATATTTTTTGTGGTAGCAACTGGCATCATGTGAGCCAACATTTTGTTTCTGGAAAACAAACAACAACATTTGTCACATAAGATTGTTAATTTCAACTGTTCATTTTGGTAGGATTTGTATTTGATTTCTAAATTTTATTTAATTTTTTATAAAAGTTTTGTATGTATACAATTTATGGATAGGTTTAAGTAAAATACTTATTTTAAGTAAAATACTAATAAACATAACAACATTGGGGATCTATGATTTAAAAAAGGGGTTTGGGGCCACATTGAATGCCTCACATGAACTTCAACCACTGTTGTTCCTTCTTAAAGCCTCTTCTTGCAATGCTTATCTCCTATGATGGAATGCAATTAAGTTTAATTTATTTGTGACCAGAATAAAAGAAAGGTATTAAATCATTGATGTTTTCAATTTGTCGCCTCCCCTTGCCTGACAAAGGAAACTCAGTCCCCCACTCTGTCTATTCCAAACTCTCCACTTGGACTTCCAAGAAATAGGGAGGATCTACCAGGTAATATGAAAACTGAAACGCTGAAAGGAATAAGATAACTTTAATGAGTTTTTAAATTAAAAATTTTTTTAATGTTTTTTGTTTGTTTGTTTTTTTTGAGACAGAGAGAGACAGAGCATGAGCGGGGGAGGGGCAGAGAGAGAGGGAGACACAGAATCGGAAGCAGGCTCCAGGTTCCAAGCTGACAGCACAGAGCCCAACGTGGGGCTGGAACTCACAGACTGTGAGATCATCACCTGAGCTGAAGTAGGACGCTTAACTGACTGAGCCACCCAGGCGCCCCAATGAGTTTTTTAATTTTAAAATGAAAATAATCTGTGCTAACAGCTCAGAGCCTGGAGCCTGCTTCAAATTCTGCCCCACCCCTGCTTGAACTCTGTCTCTCTCTGTCTCTCAAAAATGAATAAATGTTAGGGGCGCCTGGGTGGCGCAGTCGGTTAAGCGTCCGACTTCAGCCAGGTCACCATCTCGCGGTCCGTGAGTTCGAGCCCCGCGTCAGGCTCTGGGCTGATGGCTCGGAGCCTGGAGCCTGTTTCCGATTCTGTGTCTCCCTCTCTCTCTGCCCCTCCCCCGTTCATGCTCTGTCTCTCTCTGTCCCAAAAATAAATTAAAAAAAAAATGAATAAATGTTAAAAAAATAAATAAAATGAAAATAATCCTGAAAGCAAAGCCAGAAAAAAACACTACAAGAACAGAAAACTACAAGTCAATATCCTTTATGAATACTAATGCAAAAATCCTTAAAATACTAGCAATGCAAACTCAACAGTATACTAAAAGAAAGATTATACACCACGAGCAAGTGGGATTTATTCATGGAATGCAAGGATGGTTCAGCGTGCAAAAATCAATCAATGCAATACAATACATTAACAGTATAAAAGAAAAAAATTATGATCATCTCAATGGATGAAGAAAAAGCATTTGCCAAAATTCAATACTTTCTCATGATAAAAACACTCATCAAACTGGGAATAGAAGTTAAGAAACTATCTTAACATAACAAAGGCATATATGAAAAACGCACAGCCAACATTATATTCAATGATGGAAGACCTTAAGACTAAGTCAGAAACAAGGCGAGGATGTCTGCTTTTGCTACTTCTATGACTTCTACTCAACATAGTACTGGAAGTCCTTGCCAGAGTACTTGGCAAGAAAAAGAAATAAAAGGAATCCAAATTGAGAACAAAGCAGTAAAATTATCTCTGTTCACAGATGAACATCTTAATGATGCCAATCCTGCTCGAAGCAATCTAAAGAGTTAATGCAATTCTTACCAAGATTGCAGTGATTTTTGCAGGAATAGAAAATTCTATCTTAAAACTTACATGGAATCTCAAAGGACCCTTCAGAGCCAAAACAATCTTGAAAAAGAACAAAGTTGGTCATCTCATACATCCTGATGTCAAAACTTACTACCAAGCTATAGTATTAAAAACAGGGTGATACTGGCATAAAGACAAACAGATAGACTGGTGGAATAGGAAAGTGAGCCCAGAAATAAACCATTGCATATATGGTCAAGAGATTTTCAATGAAACAACTATAATAATTCAATGGAAAAAGGATCATCTTTTCAACAAATGGTATTGGGAAAATGGAATATCCAGATGCAAAATAATGAAGTTGGAGTCTTCATGCCTAGTAGGATAGCTATTATTTAAAACAAAACAAAACCAAATCTGAAAACCAGAAAATAACAAATGCTAGTGAGGATGTGGATAAACTGAAACCCTTGTGCACTGTGGGTGAAAATGTAAAATGGTAGAGATGCTATGAAAAAAAGTGGGGCAGTTTCTCAAAAATAATCAGAATTACCATAATATACAGCAATTGAACTTCTGGGCATATACCCAAAAGAATTGAAAGCAGGGTTTCAAACACATATTTGTATATCTACATTCATAATGGTATGAATAGATGAATGGAAAAATGAAATGTAGCATATATATAATACATACATAATACAATATTATGCAGCCTTAAGAAGGAAAGAAATTCTGACACATGCTACAACATGATGAAGTTTGGAGACATTATGCTGAGTGAAATAAGCCAATCACAAAAAGACAAATATCATTCCACTTATATGAAGTACCTAGAAGACTCAAATTCATTAGAGACACAAAGGGGAATGTGGTTACAAGGATCTGAGGGGAGGGAGGATTAGGGAGTTACTGTTAATGAGTACAGATTAAGTTTGGGAAGATGAAAATGTTCTGGAGATAGATGTTGGTGATAGTTGCACAATAATGTGAATGTACTTAGTGCCATAGAAATGTACATTTAAGAATGGTCAAAATGGTAAATTTTATGTTATGTATATTTTCTACAACAATAAACAAAAGTAGACTAACTGTTTATAAGGAAGAAGAGATAAATGAAAGAAGAAATAAAAGACAAGAGATTTAAGGAGATGAGCTGTCTGGACTTAGGTGTCAGTTTCAGATGGGTATTGAAAATGGAGTAGAGAGAAATTTGGAGGTGGGGAGCATTCACTGCCCATGTGGAAACTATTGGGAATAGAAAAGAACTGAGCAGAGATAATCTTGAAAGCCTTTTATAAAAAAACTAAATATTACAAACTCATTTTCTTCTGTTAACAATCTTAGTGATAGGTCAGTGACGAACTACATTGCTTGTATTTTGGTTGAGGGAATCTTTTTTTAAAATATCTATTTATTTTTGAAAGAAAGAGAGAGGGAGACGGACTGTGAGTGGGTGAGGAGCAGACAGAGGGAGACACAGAATCCGAAGCAGGCTCCAGGCTCTGAGCTGTCAGCACAGAGCCGGGTTTGAACTCACAAACCAGGAGATCATGACCTGAGCTGAAGTCAGATGCTTGACCGACTGAGCCACCCAGGAGCCCCTGAATCTTTTTTTAATGAGAACCTATACAAAGCATCATACAAAACCCAAGGTATGTTGTGGTTATACATTTTTTTGTTCAACATTTATTTAGAACCTACTGTATCTTGGGACTTCTGGGTGGCTCAGTTGGTTAAGCATCCAACTCTCGATTTTGGCTCAGGTCATAATCTCACGGTTGGTGACTTTGATCCCCCAGTCGGGCTCTGCAGTGTGAGTGCAGAGCCTGCTTGGGATTCTCTTGCTCCCTCTCTCTCCGCCCCTTCCCCACTCACACACTCTTTCTCTTTCTCTCTCTCAAAATAAATTAATAAACTTAAAAAAAAGAATTTATATATATCTCCTCTGAAGATAGTTTCAGATATTAGAGACCAAGATTTGGGACATATATTAAGTAATCAGTGTTTATTCCTGTTTTCTGAAATAAATGTAGACTTCTATATATCCTCCTTTGAGTTGGCCTCATCCTAATTATCCCCAAATATATTTATAGATTTATTTGAAGCATTATATCTTTCCATATTTTATTTGCTCAGTTAGGAAAACAATTGGAACATTAAAAAACAAAGAATGACCTCTAGTAGTGGAGAGAAGCTTTCCTATTCTAAATAGTCTATTTTTAGAATAGCAAATGAACAGAGAGAATGAAAAGGGGCAGAATAAACATTTCATTTGACAATCTGTCACACACAAAATCGAGCAGCAAAGCTGTGTGAGATGAACAGACTGCTGCTGTAGACCAGGTCCCTACATATGGAAGAAACAATCATTTCTCCTCGAATGCTCTCGCTTTTATTTCTCTTCCACAATTCTCTGAAAATCTACAGACACAGAGCACACAAGCATGAATGGAGGGGAAAATGAAGACATGGCAAATTCAAGAGCAAATGTGTAAATTTAATTTACCCCTGAAGAATACAAAAAATGTGTAGAGATAGCTTAAAATTATGTTTTCATCCAGTTAGGAAAACAGGAGTTTTCAGCTTCTTACTGAAATAAGTTCAAGAGGAGAAGCTTCTTTTCATTCAAAACATTTCAAGTTAAAATTCAATTGAAATATCAAATTAGCTTTCTTCTCAGAGAAACACCCAAAGTCATCTATTCTTTAAAGATTTTTTTTTCAAGAATACAGAAACCTCTTCTGATGAATATCCTACAAATGTTTGATTGGTGCTATCAAAAAAATTTCTGATCTCTGGGGTGCCTGGGTGGCTCAGCCAGTTGAACATCCGACTCTAGGTTTCAGCTCACTTCAAGATCTCACGGTTCCTGGGTTCGAGCCCCATATTGGGATCTGAGCTGAGAGCAAGGAGCCTGTTTGGGATTCTCTGTCTCTCCCCCTCTCTCTGCCCCTCCCCTGCTCATGCTTTCTATCTCTCAGAATAAATAAATAAACATTTTTTAAGTACCTGATCTCTTTCAGCCATCTGAAACCCTGGTTCCACTCAGGGTGGAACCCTTTTTCCCATTTGCCTTTATGATTCCATCAGTCTTCTCTTTCCCATTTGCCTTTATGATTCCATCAGTCTTCTCAAGACCACACTGTCTGGAAGCTGGCACTCTCCCCCTTCTTCTACAAATGAACTCAACAGATTATTGGTACAACATTCTGCGTTATTGGATACATCCAAACACATCCTTATTCTCTTTACAGAAATGCTTAAATTCATCACGTGTCAGTTTCTTCACCTGTAAACTGGGTAATATGGGGTGGTGAATGAATTGACTAGTAATAATAATAGCTGCACTAGAGTTCTCCAGAGAAACAGAACCAGTAAGGTATATAGATATAGATATAAATATAAATATAGATATAGATACAAATATACATATATGGATACAGATACAGATATAGAAGAGGAGATTTGTAATAGGATCTGGCTTATGCAAGTACGGAAACTGATAAGTTCCATGATCTGATATCTGCAAGCTGCTGGAGAGCCAAGGAAGTCATTCGGTCTCAGTCCAAAGGCCTGAGGATCTGGGACTGATGGTCTAAGTTTTGGTAAAGTTCAAAAGCCCAGAACCAGAAGCACTGATGTCCAAAAGCAGGAGAAAATGGATGTCTCAGCTCAGGCAGAGAGAAGAAAAAGGGAGAGAGAATTCTCCCTTCCTTTGCCATTTTGTTCTATTCAGCTCCTCAATGACACACCCCGAAACACTGTTGTACCAACTCCTCGGGCATTCCTTAGCCCTGTCTAGTTGACACATAAAATTAATTATGCCAGTAGTTGGTACCTATAGAGCACATTATGTGCAGAGCACTGTGTTTGCTGTTCTACATTTGGAGAAGCACCATAGTCCAGTAGCTAAAGGTCCTGACTCTGGATTCAAACTGCTTGGTTTGAAATCTTGACCAACTCTTCCCTACCAATTATTAGGATGTAACCTAGGCAAGTCAGTTCATCTCTTGGTGCATCAGTTTCCTCACCTGTAAATAATAGTATCTATCTCTTAGGGCTATTGTGAACATTAAATGAGTTATTAGTAGTGCTTGCTGTTTGTTAAATAGCAATATATTAACATGTTTTAAATTCTCCACATCTTAAATACTTATCAGTGCTTGGATGTCATAAATAAACAAAATTTAGTTCTTATTCATCTGTGTTTACTATATTCTTTTTTTTATACTATCGATGTGGTGGATAAGTGAGAAACAGAGCAATGAAATCAAAAGTAAAGCTCAACACCTTGAAGTCTGGCTTAACCAGAACTTCCTTGATCCTTGGCCAGTCACAGAGGTGGATATTACTATAATAGCTAGAGAAGGGGTACAAGAGTTTTCTGGGAATGTGAGAACAAATAGTGCCTTCGAAGGAATTTTTGCTGTTCTCCTTTTCCACATATTGGGCCTTCCTCTGGCTCAGGCACTATGGAGAAGAAATACAGTAGCAAATTCTGCAACCTGTCTCTACCTTTTCATGATAACCTTGGAGGTCACAATGCATAGTTTGAGAAATACTGGTTTAAGCTATATTTTCTCTGCTTGTTGATGAGTGTGTCATATGGGACAAAATCAAAGGCCATCCTGAGCCTGAGATATATTGCATTTATTGCTTTTCTGCTATCTACAACATGCCTTGCTCTGTCAGCAAAGGCTATTAGATTGGTCTTTGATAATTTGCTCTTCTAACTCATGTTAGTTATTGGTCTGCAATCTTAGTGTTTACAAATTGATTTTCTGGTGATATGCGCCAATATTTTTACACATACTAGAGTTAACATGTATCGGTCTATAATTTCTAGTGTTAAAAAAATTTTAAGCAAATCTTTGTAGAGATCTCTTGTATCCTTTAAGCATCTCTCCCATCATCTGTGTGTTCTTGGGATAATTCCTTGTTACCCTGTAGGGTGGTGGTCATCAGCCCCGCTGAGATATGCACATACAAGTTTTTCAGGTGATTAGACTTTACTGCTTGCATTTAATCTTGCCATCTTTCCTTTCATCCCTCTTTTACTCCCTCCTTTTCTTCTCACCTTTCCACCTTCCCTCTTCTTTCCATTACTATACAAGTAAAAATAAACGCCATGTAAAACCTTACTTGCTATAGATCTTCTTGAATTTTCTATCCCTCCCATAACGGAATCCTGCTAAGCCTCTCCCATTTCAAATCCACTTAGCAATGCTACCTCTCTCAGTACCACTGAGAGGACAAAATAATAGTTCTGGGGAAATCCAGGAATAAGCTATCTTACCTTTTTTAACTTGGATCTCTAGCAAAAAATTTAGCTATATTTATAAAATATATAGCATATATATTATCTGTCTCTATATATACATCCCTCAGAAAACATTCATGCACACAATTCTTACACTCACACAACTGAAACAAAACTTTTACAAACAAAATGTTACTTCATTGCATGTGTTAGAGGCTATTTTGGTGAGGATGTGAAGAAACGGGAACCCTCTTGCACAGTTGGTGGGAATGCAAACTGGTGCAGCTGCTCTGGAAAACAGTGTGGAGGTTCCTCGAAAAAATTAAAAATAGAACTACCCTACAGGTTGTTCCATTTTTAATTAGCAGGGGTGCAATAGCACTACTAGGAATGTATCCAAAGGATACAGTAGTGCTGACACATGGGGGCACATGTACCCCAGAGTTTATAGCAGCACTATCAAAATGGCCAAATAATGGAAAGAGTACAAAGAGTCTATTTAAATATAAGAAATACTGATCATGAGCTACTAACTTCATTCAATGAGCGAGCAATGAGTTGTGGTTGGCAGTGTGATGAGGGCTTCCCTAGAGTTACCTAGACAAGAGTTGAGAACCAGCCCTTCTGGAACAACTGAAAGACATGCAAGACAGTAAAAAAGAGGTCTTTCTCTTTTCATGCAGAGTTGTGTGTGTGTATCTGGGTGTGTGTGTGTGTGTGTGTGTGTGTGTGCACCTGTGTGCGTGCATGCATGCCATATGATATATATGGCTTCTTAATTTTAAAAATCAAAATGTATTTTCTTTTCCAAAAGTGTTATCAGTCAACACATCATAATACTTGGCTAATAAATACAATCACCATAGGAAAGCTCTTTTCATGTAGCCACAGCCACTGTTAATATCATACTCTTGCTTAGGGAACACACACACACACACACACACACACACACACACACACACAAGGATCCATCCTCCATATAAATGTTTGTGGCACGTATTGAAGGTACTGGGGGAAGTAGCAAGCCAAAGGGGGTTTTGCTTTGCAAAGTTTGGTTTCAAAGTCTAGAATTTGAATTTTTTTCTATCAACTGGACAATAAACAAATTCAATCCTCTTTTATTAACATGTAATATGAGTTCTTCCTTTCTTTGTTTAGAAAATAAGCTGAACTTGACTCTTAGAACAGTGATATGTACATTTGCATTGTTTGTAAATGGTAAATTTATACACATATAAATGTGGGTATCCATCCATGCTTTTGTTGCTTTATTCTCATGAAGAAACTGAAGTTACAAAACTGAGAACTGCCATAACTAAACCGGAAAGAACAGCAAATAAGATTTTGAGTAGAAAGAGACAGCACAAGGTCCAAAGACCTTGTTTGTGGTCCAAAGACAAGTAGAGTGTAGGATCAACCAGGTAGAAAGCAAAGTGACAGGTGAAGAACTTAGAATCAAGTACAAGATTCATTAGGTTGAACAGGAGCAGTAAAACCCCAGGATAGGGCTAGAACAGATGTAGGCATTAGATTTAGAAAATAAGAGGGTGCCTGGGTGGCTCAGTCGGTTGAGTGTCCGACTTTGGCTCAGGTCGTGATTTCATGGTTCATGAGTTCGAGCCCCTCATTGGGCTTTGTGCTGACAGCTGGGAGCCTGGAGCCTGTTTCAGATTCTGTGTCTCTCTCGCTCTCTGCCCCTCCCACACTCAGGGGTGATTTTAGCTGAAGAAGTGAATGGTTCTAGCCTGGAACCAAGAGATACTCAGAAAAACATAGTAATAGTCTTGGAGACAGAGACGAAGTTTGGGAGGAGCTGAGTCTTTGTTCGAACATTGCTGAAGTATAAGAGTCATATTTTTTTAAATAAAAGTGCTTATTTTTGAGAGAGAAAGAGTGTGAGTGGACGAGGGTCAGAGAGAGAGAGGCAGAGGATCCGAAGTAGGCTCTGTGCTGACAGCTGCAAGACCAATATGGGGCTCGAACTCAGGAACCGTGAAATCACGATCTGAACTGAAGTCAGATGTTTGACCTACTGAGCCACCCAGGCACCCCAAGGGTCATAGTTTATAGCACAGGAGAGAGTAAATGGAGGAATGTGGCTGCTCAGTTTGTTAGTTTCTTCTCACTCAGAGTTGTGTCAAATCAGTTAGCTTCTGTAATCAGCAAAATATAAAATGTGAGAAACTCACACGGATGCTAGTTTTTCAACAAATAATTTACAAGGGGAACATGTATCCCGAAAGAGACCTAAGACATATATGAAGCGCGCATAATCCACAGACCTTGCTTACATCTTGATTTGAGTAAATAATCTCAATAAAAAAACTGTATAAGATTATTGGGGAAATTTTATTTCTTCGACATTTGATGATATTAAGAAACTACCATTGATCTGAGATGTGATGATGGTTTGTGAGTGTTATTTACAAAGAGTTCTTATCTTTCAGCCATAAATGCCAAAATATTTAAGCATGAAATTGTATGATGTCTGAGATTTTCTTCAAAGTCAAGCAAGGTTGTAAGTACATTCAATCATTTGATAAATATTCCAGGACCCAGAAAAACATGAGAGTTTGCTGAGCACTCGGTGTCAAAGCTGGTAGGCCAGGGAAGTTCTGATTCTGTGGTTATAAAGAGAACCAATGGTGCTCTGTGTATGACACTATGAT
Organism: Panthera uncia; assembly: GCF_023721935.1. Lineage (NCBI taxonomy): Eukaryota > Metazoa > Chordata > Mammalia > Carnivora > Felidae > Panthera > Panthera uncia. The sequence goes on along the minus strand of NW_026059620.1, from coordinate 3,388 downwards.
AATATATCAGAGATCTTTATTAATATCGATTTAAAACTTATTAATTATAATTTAAGTGTGCTTAGGAAAACAAATCCTTAATGTGAGGATTTGACTAATGTATCTTTGTTCTTATTGTTTCTCTGCACCCTCCATGTCACCGCTACCACACTGTACCATCATCTCTATATGTTCAAAGGTTGAGTTTTCCTCCAGCTCAAATGCCATCTCTGAAAAAAACCACATATAGCTCCCCTGTATGGAGGACACTATCTTGATGCTTTCGTGGCACTTAGACGTCCCACAACACAGCACAGCTAGATAGGTACGCGTTCCTATCTTTACTCAGCCAGAAGCTTCTCGAGGACAAGGTCCATCCCAATCCGCTATGCCTTTGTAGTCAGCCAGTGCATTGCTAGGCCCCCAGAAAGACATAATAAATAAAATGATGTCTGCCAATTGAACAAATAAATTTATCAATGGCAAGTGCAAAATATCCAGACAAAGAAAGGCAAAAACAAAACAATAGCATCACTCTGGATCTCTGTAGTTTTCACAGAAGAGATTCTTCCAGACTTAATTAACAATAAAAACTTCATCAACTCATAACAGCAACTAGTTTCAGTTGCAGCCTTTTCACAGAACATCCTCTTCTTTCCATAGCTGATCAACAGCCACATTTTGTAGAATGGTTTGCTCATAAGCTGTCAAAATTCAAACAGCTCTTCTGTACATAAAGCAAGATAAACTGAAGTTGGAATTGGCTATCCTGAAAGTTAAACTACTTCTCTAAATACAGAATGCATGTTTACAGCTTCATGAGCCTGTTGGCAGTTTCCCTAAAATGACCAACATTAGAGCCATGTAAACATTTTGAAGATTACACTACAGCCATTCTTGTCTTTTCTTTCCTGTAACGATTACTATAATGCATTCATTATGGGAAAGCACGCCCTAACAATGCCTCACTGAATTTTAAGGGAGCAGTGGTTGAGAGAAATGCTGTGAGTCCAACAGCTATTAAGAAATCAAGATGTACAGACCAAAACTTATTTTCAAAGAAGTTAAGTTGCAGAAAATCTCTGGGGCTGTATACTGTTTTGGCTAGTTCGTATCCTGCCACTAGATATTTTAATGGCTGGAATAAAGGCTGTCAAGAATTTTAACATTATTTAAGTTTTAAACGTCTATATTTTAAAATAATATAGAATGACCAAACTGGCACACTTTAAGTAGGGGATAGTTGCCGTGGTTTTTTTAAACTATAGAAGTGTAATTATCACAACGTGATTGGAATGAAAAAAAAAGGAGGAATATTTTTTTTCTATATGTGATAACGAAAGAAGCATGGGGCACCAGACATTTTATTTATGTAGTCCTGATAGGTAGATAGATATGGGCAGCAACTAGCTATTTCCTCCTTAAACTGTTTACTTTGGGCAGAGACTGGAATGAGGCAAGAGAGGTGTCTAGGGATGAAAATGTAAGGAGGTACTCACTCTTAGGTAGCTGCAGATACCAGTCCTGCACTTAAAAGACCCTTCACTTGCCTGATATTGGGAACAAATGGTTCCTTAAGTTTGCATCCTAGGCACCTCGTTTGTTTCACCCTGGTTCCAGTACTTTTCTTGCTGGACAATTAATCTTTCCCAGCCTTCCAAATTAGGAGTCATCTTGCAACTGAATTCTGTCCAGTGGAATATAGATAGAAGTAGTGTTTGCCCTTTCTAGTCAAACCTGCAAAATCTCCTCAAGGACCACCCTCCATCTGCCAGCTGAGTAGAGAGGACTCTAAGGACGTAGGGCAGGACAGAGCCACAATATGGAAAGAATGTGGGCTGCCGAGTTGCCCCTTTGAGAAGAAACGCTCAGGAATGCTGCCCAACCAGGGACACCCATGTTAGATCCTTAAGTGAGTGAAACAAAAACTTTTGTTATCTTAAGACAGTAAAGTTTGGGATTTATCTGTCAAGCATTTAGCTTACTCAGGTTTACCAGAGGTTTAATTATCATTTTTCTTCAGGAAACTGAGGCTCAGAGGGCCTATGTTAGCTACTTAAAGTCACATAGCCTGTGATGATAGATCTAGGATTGGAACTATAGTCTACCTGACTTCAAAAGTCATCTTGTTCAACCTCCTCACATTATATTCTAGAAATCACTAGAAGTGACTATTGAGAGTTTACTTAGCATGAAGTTAGTAAACCTTTCTAAATATGTTTCCAATATGCTATGTAATAATTTCTTCAACACATTAAACTATAGAGGTTTTAAGTTAGGAACTAAAATGGTGTCCTTCACAGTAAGTCATTTTTTGGTGGGTAAATTTACTTAACAAGATGCAGCTCTGTTTGGATTTGAGCACTTCCAGGAGTCTCCATGTCCCTACACCCCCCTCCCCCATACACACACATTACAGTTCCTACTCTCCTGTTTGGATCATCAGATCCTGCCAATTTCCAGAACCTTTCTGGCTCTGCTTTCCATTAGGTTTCAGCCCACAGATGTGGCTCACAAAATTTGATGTAATAATAAGGTGTCACAGCAAAGAAATATTTCCTCTATTTCTTTATTGATTCCCAAATTTAATTGGGAGAAACTCATATTTAAACAATGAAGCCATTGTTATCTGTTATCCCTGCAAGAGAGAGCTCATTTAGAGATCTATATTTTGCAATATCAACAGATATACAAGATCTACTTGAGGTCTGTTTGCTTTTTTTGTGTAGGGAGGCAAGCCAACCACAGGAAGCAACACAAAGACAAAGGCAGGAGCACAGCCTATAGAAAAGTGCCCATTGAGTCCATCTACACTCCATTAACTCTCCAAACAATGAGATCACGGAGTTTTTTCTCTTCAAAGCAAATCAGCAAGAAGAGATGTGGCTCAAAAATAAAATGAGAGACTAAAAAAATTTTTTTTGACGTTTTTATTTATTTTTGAGACAGAGAGAAAGCACGAGTCGGGGAGAGAGAGGAAGACAGGAATCAAAGCAGGCTCCATGCTGACAGCAGAGAGCCCAACACAAGGCTTGAACTCACCAGCCTTGAGATCATTACCTGACCCGAAGTCAGACACTTAGCTGACTGAGCCACGCAGGCACCCCCAAAATGAGAGATTTTAAAAACTTTTTCCATGATTTTAAGAAATAACTCTATGACAGTTTTCCTCACAATGTCTCCTAACTGGGAAATGTGGAAATATCTGCATTTCTACATTGCTTCTTTTCAAATTTGATAAAGGATCATTTTAAATATCTTCAGTGTTGGCTTCCTTAATTTAAATAGTGAAGCAATAAGGCCTAATCGAAAATCACCATATTTACTTTTGGAAAAGCATGGATATATATATATATATATATATATATATATACACACACACACACACACACATATATATATATACATA
>NW_026059619.1:0-44768 GCF_023721935.1 Panthera uncia | reverse complement strand
TGTAGATGTTGTGTGATCATAACTTTGTTTAAAAAATAGAATACACTTAAATCCCGCTAAACCTTTGTGTAATGGGAGAGTGGAATCGTGGCTACTTTCTTCCACTAGGTTTCTTTATTTAAAAAACAAAAAAGACATTTTATAATGAAAAATAGTCCTTCAAAAATAAGACTTCCCTGAGTCACTTTTTATACTAATCAAATCATCTGATTAACTGCACAGAATTACATACATGCTCATGTAACTTCATTGGGAGTTGAAGGTATCAATCAGAGAAACTTAGAATTCAAGCCATCCCTAATCTGTCAATATGAATTTTCTTTCTAGAAAAGAGCTCTGTTTGGAACAAACACATTGTTATTATTCCCCAGAGTAAATACGTCCTTTTCTTCACGTTAGACTCAATCCATACTTTCACATGGAGGCATTGGTTAAAATAAACATTTGATGACTTTAAGTTAATTTTAATACAGAAAACATGTTAAAGGAATACAGCACATGCCAGGCTACTCAGCATAACTTAACGAGCATAACACTTCCTTGGGAAGAGACCAATCATCCTTGGTCAAGATCCATGTTAATTTTCAGAAAAGCTTTTAAGAGAAAGATTTTCCGATTTGGAAAACACTTCAAAAGAACTTAAAGTGCTCTTGGGTCTAGTTGAAACCTCATTTGCAATGATCAGAGCTGTGTACCAGCTATACTATGATTTCTGATAATGGGTTCTGCATTAATTTCTGTTGTTTCAGGAATTTATGTAGATAAAGTTCATCTAAGCTTGTCAGCCTTATCACTCTGAAACAGTTAGAGGGTTAGATGCAGACTAATTGGGATGGCTCAGGCTAGGCTGTAGGAGGAGGAAGTCCCACACAACTTACCCAATAAAAATAGCTACCACTCAGTGAGTGCTTAGAAGGTGTCCAGCAACTTACCTGCTATGACTGGTTTGAGGTTCAAAGCCCCCGTGAAGTTTTACTAATTTTCTTTGTTTTAATCAGTTTGCCTCAAGACTTCTTAGGGACCAAGTAGGAAGTCACAGATGATGTTTTTTTCAAAGGTTGTTTGCTCCTTTTCTACTATCTCTTCTCACACAGAAACATCAATAAAAAGAGATAGTGATCAGAGAGTAGGGGACCTTCTATTGTGCTCATTGGCTCAAGGGCAGAGATTCCTGTAGATTAAAGGGGCTATTGGAGAATTGCCTGGGAGGCAGATAATGTTCACCACTAGTCCCCTGTGATATTCCTTAGTCCCCTGTGATATATCCTCAGGAATATCCCCTGTGATATTCCACAGAATAGTGCAATAGTCCATTCCAAAACTGTGTGCTCAATCCCAGGAACCTTACCTCATGCGTCCTTCTCTTCCCTCCATGTGCCTCAAATCATATCCTTGGAATTTCTTTTTCGTTTGTTTGTTCTTATTCCAAAGCCATGTCTGTGACTCTGAATGTAGCCCTGCCCCTTCCTAGAGGTGGGGAATGGTGAGAGAGCTAATGTTTATATTTCTGAGATTCTGGACTGTTCTTTTCTTTCTGGTCTTACCTCACTCTTTTATAAGGGATCCTTCCCCTCACCACATAGAATCCTTTTCCTATCCTGTGGATTGACATCTCCTAAATATCAGCTGCTAGTCTAGATTATTATTAATATCATTGGCTCAACTGATCCCCTTTCTTGGATCATCTTTCATCATTTCAGTTGTTTTCATGAAAAATGACTGGAAAATGGTATTTTTCTTGAGCACCTTGCTTTTCTACTAAATAGGACCTCACTTTTAGCATTTAATTTAGATCAGTCTTTCTGTATTATCAAACTGATCAAGGGTAGCATCCTAGCTCTTCTTCGGCAACTTGCAGTCAGCTAAACTTCAAATCCTGAAGCTTGAATTTAATACAATGACATATGTAAAATGGAATTTTGCAATAAATTTAAAGAAATGGAACTTAATGTATCTTAATAGCTTCTCTTGAATCTATATCTTCAATTGTTAATAAGCCACATCACCGAGGAAATTATTTCAGTGATTGATTATGTATCTTCTAACTCAATTTTAATTTGTTAAAATCCATAAATAAGAATCTTTAAAAAAATATATGCATAACAGCTTCTGAAGTAGTCATGTATTTCCTTTAAATCAGAAGAATAAAATTATTATTGAAATATGTGCATGTAATTCAGATTACACACATCTTAGCAAATTAAATATATTCATTATAAGAAATTCTGAGTTATTTTATATCCTTCAACGGAAATTTTGTTAATTGATCTCCACTGAACCAATTCCCAAGCAACAGAATTAATGCTGGCTAATTTAAAGCGAAAAGCAATTTTTTGGAAGCATATCAACTAGAAATCTGAATAGCCAGGCTCTGCAAACATGCAAGAAAGAGAAGTTTGGAAGCCAATCAACTGAGCTAGGATAATATTTCAGACATCTGAAACTCTGGACACTCTGCTGCTGGACATTCATGCAGATACTGTTGCTCAACATCACATGTATCTTCTCTTTCTAGGCTCAAAACCCTGTGGTCTTCACTGTGAGTAATTTCTCAGTTTTGCTCAGTCTTATCATTCTCCTGAAAGCTGAAGTCCTGAGAAGGAGAATTTGATTACTTGACCCTGTATCCCTTTTTGCCCTGGCTCTGAATAGGTAAAGAGAGACTAGCACTCACCCACTGACCTTCACTGGGAGAGGTGTAAGCAGGGATTTTGCCTTTCAACAAAACACACACAGAGGGGCTTCCCCCAACTAAAAAAAGTATTTGGATGTTGGGCTACAGAACAAGGCGGTTGGGGGCACCTAGCTGGCTCGCTTGGTTAAGCATCAGACCTTGGCTCAGGTCATGACATCCCAGTTTGTGAGTTCAAGCTCCATGTTGGGCTCTGCAATGACTATGCGGAGCCTGCTTGAAATTCTCTCTCTCTCTCTCTCTCTCTCTCTCTCTCCTTCTCTCTCTCTGCTTCTTCCCCACTTGTGCCTCCCTCTCAAAATAAATAAATTAAAAAAAACAGGCAATTGTCCATTTAAGGAATTACATTTATTTACTTCACTCCTTTCTGTTCAAATTAAGCCTTCCCACTTTATACTTAAAGGAGTTAATTTTTTTAAAAATTCATAATTATATATTTTTGTATTTCAATATTAGCTCTTTAGTTAGAGAAGAAAGGATTTTGCATATATACCAATTTAAAAGGAGTATGGGGTAGAAATGGGTTTGCAAATCTGCTTCAAGGACAATTTAAAGAGGAGAATATGGGAGAAATTCTGCCCCTGTTGGCTACTAGGTAATTCAGAATGTTTTATTAAAATTGTCCGGAAAAACTATTCTTTAAATTTACTTGAAAGCATCAGAGAAGTTATAAGACAGTGAAAAAAAAGTAAATGAGAGCCAGTGAAAAGACAGGGGCTGGAGAGAGACGGTGACCCTGGCATTTAGGGTCACATTTATCCAGAGGGCATTTGGTAAATCAGTGAGGTTGATGTGAGGCTGAGAAACTCAACAGTAACTGTGAAAGCTGGTGGCGCTGAGAGGCTGGGATTGGAGTTCCAGCGCCAGTGTCAAAAACAGAGCGGAGGGAAACCGTAATCCCATTGAGCCGTGAATTCCAAAAGATTCCTCTTCAGTGGCAGAGATGAACCAAAAAAGGTAGGCTTTATTTATAAGAAGTGTGGCTAAGCTTCACATTATTTCAGTCCAAGAAATTGCCTTAAAGCAATCTAGATACCTAATTGTCACACGTCCTTTACTAAATCAAACGTAAATGATCTCTGGAGGACTCTCCAGGACCTCAGAGTATTTCTACATGTAATTTTTGCAAAAAAAAAAAAAAAAGAAAAAGAAAAAAAAGAAGAAAAAAAAGAAGAAAAAAAAGAAGAAAAAAGGCACACAAAGAGACAAGGCATTATAATTTAAACTAGTAGAAGCAAGAAATAAGAATAGCCCTATATAGTGTCCGAAGAGTGTAGTAGTCAGATTCAGGCTTTAAAATCACCATCTTTTTCGTTTACAAGAAAACAAAAAGTAAGATCAAGAATTTTGGCAGAGACCTGGAAACAAAAAAAGAAAGAAATTCTAGGACGGAACCTTAAAATAACTGAAACAACTTGGTGGATGAGTTGAACAGCCTACTAGACAATAATCAAGAGAAAGTCTATAGATTGAAAGGTCAAAAAAACCTCAGTATATAGGACAGAGACAACAAGATAGAAAATACAAAAGACAGAGTAAGAGACCAAAAATTAGAGTGAAGAAGGTTAGACCTACATGTTAATGAAGCACAAAAAGAAAAAGTTGGAATAATGCAAAAGCAGTATTTATAAGATAATGAATACGAACTTTCAAAAAATGATGAAGGACTTCAAGCCACAGATTCAAGAAGCCCTTTCAGTACAAATTAGGATACAACAAAAGACATCTATACCTATTACACATCATAACAAAACTTCCAAAATCTAATGCCAAAGAGAGAAAAAAAAAACCTTAAAACAAAAATAGGAAAAAATTAACTTGAAAATAAGCCACAATTAGTCCATTAATTTCTCAATAGAAAAAATAAGATTATACATATTTTTTGAGAAGGAACAAGAAGATTGAGATTTATTGATTTTTTTATACTGTCACTGACTCTACAAAAACAGCCTATTCAGTGTGATTAATTTCTTATCCATAAGACAAAAGAATGCATTAGAAAGCTTTCTTTCTTTTTCCTCTTCCTTTTAGTCTTTTCTTCCTCCTTTTTTTAAGTGATGAAGAAGAAAAAATTTTAAGATACATTTTAAAGAGGACAAAGTGAAAAAAATGAAAGAGGATATAAGTGTAAATATGAGGGTAAATCTAATTTGACTGATGGTATTTTTTTTCAATATATGAAGTTTATTGTCAAATTGGTTTCCATACAACACCCAGTGCTCATCCTAAAAGGTGCCCTCCTCAATACCCATCACCCACCCTCCCCTCCCTCCCACCCCCCCCATCAACCCTCAGTTTGTGACTGATGGTATTAATTAATAATTAATAATGTACAATAGGGTTTAAAACATAAAAAATATAGTAAGTGATAGCAATAGCATATAAGTTAGGGGTGGATAAATAAACTTAAGGTGTTCTGAAGTCCTTGCATTATGTAAGAACAGGAGAAAATTACAATTTTAGGCTTTATAATAAAAAAATCTTACACTGTAATTTCTAAGAAAACCACTACCAAAATAGTAAAAGAATATGTAACTTCCAAGCAAATGGGAAAAAGATGGTCAATGGAATAATAAAACATAATTAGTACAAAAGGAAGCAAGAAAGAAGAAAAACATAGTATGAATGAAAAATAGAAATCACTAAGTATGATTAAACTCAATTATATCAGTACTTAGATTAAATATACATGATCTAAATTCTCCGATTAAAGTTAAAGAATCATAGTAGATCAAAAACAAAATCCAACTATGTGCTACTTATAGAAACACAGTGGAAATAAAAGAGCAAAAAATTTTAAAAACAAAAGATGGAAAGACATATAATGTGGAATTTAAATGAAAGTTGAAGTAATCATATTAATGTCAGACAATATTTATAATTATTATAAATATATTAATATCATTTTTTTAAATTGATAATGACAGAGACAGGCACTTCATAATGGCAAAATATGCAAATCACTGGATAATATTTTTTATAATCTAGAAGCAAACTCAAAGCCAAAATTAATAAAATACAATAGAAGAGCCAAAATTCTGAGAGATTTTTAACAAAATTCTCTCAGTAACTGATTTAACAAGCAGGCACATATCAATAAGGGTCTGGAAAGTTTAACTTATATGATTAGTAAACCTCACCAAATGAATACCTATAAAACCTTGCATCAAATATCTGCAGATAATACATTCTTTCAGGAATATGGAACATTTTAAAAAATTAATCCACCTCTGGCAGTAAAGCACATCACAGCAAATATCTCATTTGTTCTCTGACTATAGTAGATTTAACCTACAAATATATTTTTAACAAAAAGTAACTAGAATATCTCATATGTTTAGAAATTAATAAATATTCGTATGACAAATTCCATTAATTCAACAAGGAAATCACAAGGTAAATTAGAAAATACAAACAACATCAAACCTTGGGTGATGCACCTAAAGTTTAGAGGAACTCTGACAGGCTTAAATGTGTGAATTAGAAATGAATAAAAGCTTGTAAGAGGCAAGAAAAATAAGCAATAAAAGAAAAATAAATATAAACAACTCTATGCTAGCAAAATTATAAATATAGGTTGAAATGTACAAATTCCTGGAAACACACAATTTACCCAGAGTAGCAAAAATACATGAAAGATATGAAATGTCAAATCTGTACATAAGCATCTTTTCCCAAGAAAATTATAGGGCCAGATGGTTTCATTTTGAATACTACCAAATATTAAATGAAAAAATGATGTCAATTATACAAAACACTTTCCATAGGGTAGAAAAGATCTGCAGGTCCATGAAATACAGCCAGAACAACACTAAACCATCCTACACACCTAACAAACTGATTGGAGAATGAACACAGCAATCTGCACAACCTGAACCACAGAACTCAGCAGGTACACGGCGCGGAGAGCTGAACTTGGGGAGTAAGAAGCCGCGAAGTTAGGGAACTGCTTTTGCGGGTAGAGAGAGGACGGAGACTGGGGAGGGGGAGAATACAGGAAAGGCACCCCTCCCCAAAGCAGCTGGAGAGAAAGTGGAAAATTGGAAACAGCCGCAGGGACTAAAACTAAAAAGGGAGAAAGGAGAAGGGAGAGGGTTTAAATTCCATTAAGACTGTAAACAAGGGGAGCGCAAAGGCTGCAACTCCGCAGCTTCATACCTGGCGGTGCTCTGGTGGGAAGGGCGAATCCCCAGGAGCAGAGTGGTGTCCGGGAGGTTCTCGGGCCACACGGGGAAAAGCGGTTCCACTGCTGGAAGGACATTTGGTAGAGACTGTTGAAGCCACCTGGTCCCAGCAGACCCCAGAAGGTGGTTACATTTGCTGGTGCTGGAACAAGGTCGTTAAGGGTGAAGCGTGGTGCCAGATGTGTGTTGTGATTTTCCATAATCCCCGAAACGCTGCTGCTACACTATCTCGCGAACATTTTCTGGGGCGGGCTGGCACCTGGCCACAGTCTCGGGGCACTGGCAGCAGCAGGGTCCAGCAAGCGTTCCTGGGTGCAGCCGACATTCGGCCATTGCTCATTCAGCCATTGCTCGGTGAGACCCTCCCGCAGAGGGGCGGAACGGGTCAAAGCGCAGTCCTTCCAAGTAAGGAGCCGGGGATAACAGCCACATCTGAGACAACACTTGGGAGAGAGGTACTGCCGGGGGCCTGGTCACGGACAGTGAAAAACCAGGGAGTAGACGAGAGCTGAAGACAGAGGATGGGTACACGATTGCTGATCCCGGAGAACAGACTGGGTAGCTGGGTGGTGCCATTTCCACGCCCCCCCCACCCGCTCCTGCGCAAGTGCATACGCACCTCTGAGCGCTGCAACAATCCACCCCACTAGGCTAGCAGCTCCATCTAGCGGAGAGCGGAGCTGTTACACTGAGCCCTGCCCAAGTGGGTCAACTTTGCTCTTCAAGAGCACAAGTCTCTCCGCTGGCTTAGTTTATAGACTACAAACCGCTATATAGACTGACTTCTAACGGAAAACGAAGCAATTTCAGTCCTACTTCAATCTGTTAGCAGGTTCATCTATTCAATTTTCTTTTTTTTTTCTTTTTCTCTTTTGCACTTTTATTTTTCTTGAATACAGAAAGAGAAAAAATTCATTTTTATTTTCAATTTTTATTAAAAATATCTGTCTTTAATTTTTATTACTATATTTTTTACTTTTGTGTAAATTGTTTCAAATTCTACTTTACTTCCATCATTTTATTTTAGTCTACTTCTGTGTATTCACCTTTCAAATTTTCAAACAATTTCCTTTTTTCTTTCTTTTTCTTTTTTTCTTTTTCGTTTCTTCTCTTTTTCTTGAAGGCAGAAAGAGAAAATTTTCATTTTTACTTTTAATTTCTATTAAAAATATTTTTTTAATTTCTTACTATATTTTTTGCTTGTATGTAATTGTTTTCAAATTCTATTTTACTTCCGTCATTTTATTTTAGTCTACTACAGTGTATTCACTTTTTCAAATTTTCAAATGATTTCTTTTTTTAATCTTTTTTCTTTTTCGTTTCTTTTCTTTTTTCTTAAATACAGAAAAAGAAAAAAATCATATTTATTTATAATTTTTATTAAAAATATTTTTCTTTAATTTTTTTCTACTGTATTCTTTACTTTTGGATATATTTTTTCAAATTCTATTTTACCCCCATCATCCCATTTTAGTCAACTTCAGTCTATTCATTTTATTCAAATTCTCAAATGATTTCCTTTTTTTTCTTCCCTCCCCCCATTTTTTTTCTCTAATCTGTCAAACTACTTTAAACACCCAGACCAAAAGACACCTAGGGTCTAGCATCATCTATTCGATTTTTGTGTGTGGGTGTGTGTTCAATTTTTAATTTTAATATTTTTTAAATTTTACTTTTTTATTTCAATTTTTCTACCACATTAATGTCTTTTCTCCCTTCAAAAGGACAAAACAAAGGAATTCACCCCAAAAGAAAGAGCACAAAGAAATGACAGCCAGGCATTTAACCAACACAGATACAAGCAAGATGTCTGAACCAGAATTTAGAATCACGATAATAAGAATACTAGCTGGAATAAAAAACAGATTAGAATCCCTTTCTGCAGAGATAAAAGAAGTAAAAAATAACCAGAATAAAATGAAAAATGCTGTAACTGAGCTGCAATCATAGGTGGATGCAACAGCGGCAAGAATGAATGAGGCAGAACAGAGAATCAGCGATATAGAAGACAAACTTATAGAGAATAATGAAGCAGAAAAAAAGAGAGAGATTAAGGCAAAAGAGCACGAATATAAGAATTAGAGAAATCAGTGACTCATTCAAAAGGAACATCAGAATCATAGGGGTCCCAGAGGAGGAAGAGAGAGAAATATGGGTAGAAGGGTTATGTGAGTGAATCACAGCGGAAAACTTTCCTAACCTGGGGAAAGACACAGACGTCAAAATCCAGGAAGCACAGAGGACCCCCATTAGACTCAACAAAACCCAACCATCAACAAGGCATATCATAGTCAAATTCACAAAATACTCAGGCAAGGAGAGAATCATGAAAGCAGCAAGGGGAAAAAAGTCCCTAACCTACAAGGGAAGACAGATCAGGTTTGCAGCAGACCTATCCACAGAAACTTGGCAGGCCAGAAAGGAGTGGCAGGATATATTCAATGTGCTGAATCAGAAAAATATGCAGCCAAGAATTCTTTATCCAGCAAGGCTGTCATTCAAAATAGAAGGAGAGATAAAAAGTTTCTGTGACAAACAAAAATTAAAGGACTTTGTGACCACTAAACCAGCCCTGCAAGAAATTTTAAGGGAGACTCTCTGAGGGGAGAAAAAATGAAAAAAATATATATAAAAATAAATAAATACCAAAAGCAACAAAGATTAGAAAGGACGAGAGAACACCACCAGAAACTCCAACTCTACAGTCATCATAATGGCAATAAATTCACATCTTTCAGTACTCACTCTAAATGTCAATGGACTCAATGCTCCAATCAAAAGACATAGGATAACAGAATTGATAAAAAAAAAAAAGATCCATCTATATGCTGTTTACAAGAGACCCACTTTAGACCTAAAGACACCTTCATATTGAAAATAAGGGGATGGAGAACCATCTATCATGCTAATGGTCAATAAAAGAAAGCCGGAGTAGCCATATTTATATCAGATAATCTAGACTTTAAAAAAAAGACCATATCAAGAGATGCAGAAGAGCATTATATCATAATCAAGGGGTCTATCCACCAAGAAGACCTAACAATTGTAAACATTTATGCGCCAAATATGAGAGCAAAAAATATATAATTCAATGAATCACAAACATAAAGAAACTCATCAATAGTAATACCATAAGAGTAGACTTCAACACCCCACTCACAGCAATGGACAGATCATCTAATCAAAAAATCAACAAGGAAACAATGGCTTTGAATGACACACTGGACCAGATGGACTTAACAAATATATTCAGAACATTTCATCCTAAAGCAGCAGAATATACATTCTTCTCCAGTGCACATGGAACATTCTCCAGAATAGACCATATACTGGGACACAAATCAGCCCTAAGTAAGTACAAAAAGATCGAGATCATACTGTGCATATTTTCAGACCACAACGCTATGAAACTCAAAATCAACCACAAGAAAAAATTTGGAAAGGTAACAAATACTTGGAGACTGAAGAACATCCTACTAAAGAATGAATGGGCTAACTGAGAAGTTAAAGAGGAAATTAAAAAGTATATGGAAGCCAATGAAAATGATAACACCAAAACCCAAAACCTCTGGGACGCAGCAAAGGCAGTCATAAAAGGAAAGTATATAGCAATCCAGGCCTTCCTAAAGAAGGAAGAAAGATCTCAGATACACAACCTAAACTTATGCCTTAAGGAGCTGGAAAAAGAATAGCAAATAAAACCCAAAACCAGCAGAAGACAGGAAATAATAAAGATTAGAGCAGAAATGATTGCTATCGAAACCAAAAAAACAGTAGAACAGATCAATGAAACCAGAAGCTGGTTCTCTGAAAGAATTAACAAAACTGATAAACCACTAGCCAGTTTGATCAAGAAGAAGAAGGAAAGGACCCAAATAAATAAAATCAAGAAGGAAAGAGGAGAGATCACAACCAACACAACAGAAATAAAAACAATAATAAAAGAATATTATGAGCAATTATATGCCAAAAATGGGCAATCTGGAAGAAATGGACAAATTCCTAGAAACATATACACTACCAAAACTGGAACAGGAAGAAATACAAAATTTGAACAGACCCATAACCAGCAAGGAAATTGAATTAGTAATCAAAAATCTCCCAAAAAACAAGAGTCCAGGGCAGGTGGCTTTCCAGGGGAATTCTACCAAACATTTAAGGAAGAGTTAACACCTATTCTCTTGAAACTGTTCCAAAAAATAGAAATGGAAGGAAAACTTCCAAACTCTTCCTATGAAGCCAGCATTATGTTGATTCCAAACCAGACAGAGACCCCACTAAAAAGGAGAACTATAGACCAATTTCCCTGATGAACATGGATGCAAAAATCATCAACAAGATATTAGCCAACCAGATCCAACAATACATTAAAAAAATTATGCATCACGAGCAAGTGGAGTTTATACCTGGGGGGCAGGTATGGTTCAATATCCGCAAAACAATTAACGTGATTCATCACATCAATAAAAGAAAGGACAAGAACCATATGATCCTCTCAATAGATGCAGAGAAAGCATTTGACAAAATACACCATCCTTTCTTGATAAAAACCCTCAAGAAAGTAGGGATAGAAGGAGCATACCTTGAGATCATAAAAGCCATTTATGAACAACCCAATGCCAATATCATCCTCAATGGGGAAAAATTGAGAACTTTCCCCCTAAGGTCAGGAACAAGACAGGGATGTCCACTCTCATCACTGTTATTCAACATAGTATTTGAAGTCTTAGCCTCTGCAATCAGACAACACAAAGAAATAAAAAGCATCCAAATCGGCCAGGAGGAGGTCAAACTTTCACTCTTCACAGATGACATGATACTCTATAAGGAAAACCCAAAAGATGCCACCAAAAATCTGCTAGAATTGATTCATGAATTCAGCAAAGTTGCAGGATATAAAACCAACGCACAGAAATCGGTTGCATTCCTATACACCAACAATGAAGCGACAGAAAGAGAAATCAAGGAATCGATCCCATTTACAGTTGCACCAAAAACCATAAAATACCTAGGAATAAATCTAACCAATGAGGTGAAAAATCTATACACTAAAAACTATAGAAAGCTTATGAAAGAAATTGAAAAAGACACCAAAAAAATGGGAAAAGAGTCCATGCTCCTGGATAGGAAGAACAAATGTTGTTAAAATGTCAATACCACCCAAAGCAATCTACATATTCAGTGCAATCCCTATCAAAGTAACACCAGCATTCTTCACAGAGCTGGAACAAATAATCCTAAAATTTGTATGGAACCATAAAAGACCCCGAATAGCCAAAGCAATTTAAAAAATTTTTTTTTAACATTTATTTATTTTTGAGACAGAGAGAGACAGAGCATGAACGGGGGAGGGTTAGAGAGAGAGGGAGACACAGAATCTGAAAGAGGCCCTGGGCTCTGAGCTGTCAGCACAGAGCCCGACGCGGGGCTCGAACTCACAGACTGTGAGATCGTGACCCAAGCTGAAGCCAGACGCTCAACTGACTGAGCCACCCAGTGCCCCGACCAAAGCAATCTTTAAAAAGAAAACCAAAGCAGGAGGCATCATAATCCCGGACTTCAAGCTATACTACAAAGCTGTAATCATCAAGACAGTATGGTACTGGCACAAGAACAGACACTCAGATCAATGGAACAGAATAGAGAACCCAGAAATGGACCCACAAATGTATGGCCAACTCATCTTTGACAAAGCAGGAAAGAATATCCAATAGAATAAAGACAGTCTCTTCAGCAAGTGGTGCCGGAAAACTGGACAGCAACATGCAGAAGAATGAACCTGGACCACTTTCTTATACCATACACAAAAATAAACTCAAAATGGACGAAAGACCTCAATGTAAGACAAGAAGCCATCAAAATCCTCGAGGAGAAAGTAGGCAAAAACCTCTTTGATCTGGCCTGCAGCAACTTCTTACTCAACATCTCCAGAGGCAAGGGAAACAAAAGCAAAAATGAACTAATGGGACCTCATCAAAATAAAAACCTTCTGCACAGCGAAGGAAACAATCAGCAAAACTAAAAGGCAACTGACAGAATGGGAGAAGATATTTGCAAACGACATATCAGATAAAGGGTTAGTATCTAAAAGCTATAAAGAACTTATCAAACTCAACACCCAAAAAACAAATAATCCAGTGAAGAAATGGGCAAAAGACATAAACACTTCTCCAAAGAAGACATCCAGATGGCCAACCGACACATGAAAAATGCTCCACATCACTCATCATCAGGGAAATACAAATCAAAACCACAATGAGATACCACCTTACATCTGTCAGAATGGCTAACATGAACAACTCAGGCAACAACAGATGCTGGCGAGGATGCGGAGAAAGAGGATCTCTTTTGCATTGTTGGTGGGAATGCAAGCTGGTGCAGCCACTCTGGAAAACAGTATGAAGGTTCCTCAAAAAAACTAAAAATAGAACTACCCTACGACCCAGCAATTGCACTACTAGGCATTTATCCACGGGATATAGGTGTGCTGTTTCGAAGGGACACATGCACCCCCATGTTTATAGCAGCATTATCAACAATAGCCAAAGTATGGAAACAGCCCAAATGTCCATCGATGGATGAATGGATAAAGAAGAAATGGTGTGTGTGTGTGTATATATATATATATATATATATATACATACATACATATATATATACATGGTATATGTATATGTATATATATATATATATATATATATATACACACACACACACACATTCATACATACAATGGAGTATTACTTGGCAATCAAAAAGAATGAAATCTTGCCATTTGCAACTATGTGGATGGAACTGGAGGGTATTATGCTAAGTGAAATTAGTCAGAGAAAGATAAAAATAGATGACTTCACTCATATGAGGACTTTGAAAGACAAAACAGATGAACATAAGGGAAGGGAAACAAAAATAATGTAAAAACAGGGAGGGGGACAAAACAGAGGAGACTCACAAATATGGAGAACAAACTGAGGGTTACTGGAGGGGTTGTGGGAGGGGGACGGGCTAAATGGGTAAGGGGCACTAAGGAATCTACTCCTGAAATCATTGTTGCACTATATGCTAACTAATTTGGATATAAATTTTAAAAAAGAAAAAAGAAAAGAAATCTGCAGAGCAGACATTCCTCGATTTTATATGAGGCCAGTACGATCTTGATCACAAAAACTGAGGACAATATTAGTAGGGAGAATTACAGGCAAATCATAGTAATGTACAAGCAAAACCGCTAAACAACATACAGAAAGGACAATATATGTCATAACTAAGCTGAGTTCATTGCTGGAATGCAATGTTGATGTAACATTCAAAGCTCAATCGATAGATTTCATCACATTAACAGAATAAGGAAGAAAATAATTAGATTGTCTTGATAAATGCAGAAATACATTGATGAAATTAAACAACCATTTATGTTAAAAATTCATAAGAATCAAAGGAAATGCTCTTAATCTGGTAAAATATACATACAAAAATCCTAGAGAACCACACTTAATAATCAAATATGACAAGACTTCCCTTTGAGATTGGGATATTCAAGACCAAATAAAAATGTCTGCTCTCACCATTCAGTGATATTCAACACTGTCCTAGAGATTTCCCCATCAGGAAAGTCAAGCCAGAAAATGAAATAAAATATAAATGGTGTAGAGAGGAAGACATAAAATTGTCATTTTAATATGATAATTATATTTGTAGAAAATCCAAAAGATTGTAGAGATAAATTATTAGAATTAATAAGTGAGTTTAGCAAGACAAAGTCATATAAAAAATCAATTGCATTGCTATAAATCAACAACAAATGGAATATAAAAATTTAAAATATAGGTATAATTTATAAACTTTCAAACACCTAGGAACAATATATGTGCAAGACCTTTATACAGGAAACTATAAATATTATTAGAGAAATTAAATGGAGAGACATGCTCTGTCTAAAACCCTTGCTATCCAAAGTATGCCCAACTGACCAGCAGCATCAGCATTATCTAGGAGCTTATAAGAAAATCAGAATCTTGGGCTCCATCCCAGACTTACTGAATCAGAAATTGTATTTTAACAAGAACATCTTGTGGATTGTATGCATATCAAACGTCTGAAAAGCACAGGTCCAGAAAACCCAATATGGAAAGATCTTGGTTCTCTCTACACTAAGATACAGATTTGTGCAATCTCAATCAAATTCCAAGAGATGTATGTGCAAGTATATGTGTGTGTGCATGAAAGTTGATAAAATGATTCTAAAATGTATACAAAAATATTAAAGGCCAGAAAGAGCTGAGACATTCTTAAAGAACAATATGGAAATTTTACTATGCTGAATCAAGACCATATTAGGGTTCAATCAGAGAAGCAGAAGCACTACGATATAAATATATACAGATGTATATATAGGTAGACGTGTACGTGTGTCAATATGTGTATTTGGTACACAGATTTCAATTTACATAATTGTGGAACCTGGTTAAGCCTCTGCAAGGCTCTTGTCTCTACACTTGATGCTGGAGCTTGAAGCCTGCAGGGTAGATAGTTGGGAGAAATCAGTGATATCACATGAGGTACAGTGAGGTAAAGCTGAACCCATTAGTATTAGCTGGAGCCCAACAAGAACAGAAAGAAATCTGTCGGTTCACACTGCTTCCATTCCTGATAAAGTGGGGGTCCTTCAGAAGAAGCTGGCACCCTTCATCACAGACCCAAACCCACTTGTGATCCCAGAAAGATTGAAGAGGATCCAGAGGAAGTGGGAAAATTGATTCTTTATTGCTGCCTTGAAACGAAAGTTACCTAGAGCTACAAAAGTGCCTGGTAATCCTGAACCTTCTATGCATTAGAAAGAATATGGTTGCCGCTTCAATTCCACCCTTCATATCTCACCCCCATATCTTGTCGCTCACATTAGCCTTAAACATGTGGGAAAGGGGATTCTGGGTAACAGTTTTGCCTAGCCAAGTTGACACATTACAAAGCCATTTCTAGGTGGGTATTGGTGCAAACATAAGCCAAATAAGCCAAATGGAATAGAATTGGAAGCCTAGAAATAGATCCACACATTAATGGATCTTTGGTTTACAATAAAGGTAACCAACCAAAAAGTAATCAAAACAAAACCAAATCAAAAAGATAGTTCTGAGTTTTTTAGATTAAATTTCTCTTTCCCTTCACTTTTATTTTTACTTCTTTTTCATTCTGAAAGGAGAAGCCTGTTCAATAGCTTGGTGCTGAAAGAATGGACTTCTGTAAATGTTTAAATGCATGTTAAGCTTGACCAAGTTCAAGCCTGCAGGATCGAAGACAGCAGCAGGGCTAAGCAATACCTTACACTTGATAATGCTGGATACAGCTACAGGAGCTGTGGAGCAGGATGGTACGAAATAGTTTTTAAAAATCATACATTTGGTGAGCAGTTTTATCTTTGGAAAAAAAGCACAGCTTTAGTACAGTGGATCGTGCTTATATTTAGTTTAAAAACTCTGTAGTCGAAGAGATGAATCTCTCCTTTGACCTACATATCAGGAGTTCTTTCAAAAAGTGATACATAAACTAACATTGATAGTACTTTAATGGGCACTCTTTACTTGGCAAACTGCTTTAAATGTCAAATAAAACATTTAAAATCAGAATTTAGTTCAAAGATGTATTTTCTAGTACGTTTTACCAGAAAAAAGCCAAATATCAAAATAATAGTTGTATAAAATATAAGTGATATTTAATATGCATTAAGTCTTCAAGTCATTTTGAAATCAGTATATCTGATTGTTTATATGACGCTCTTTGGTCCACATGGAGATTTGGTTGACTGTCAACTTTCTTCAGAACATCTCTAAATTTTAACCCTTCTATCAAAAATGTTTTCAGAGCGATTTTATAATATGTTATTGAGAGTTCTCTGTTAAATGCTGTAACATGAAGAGCCCACCTAAGTCAGTAGTTCCTAAACTTGTCTGTACTTTGGAACCCCTTGGGGAGCATCACACACTACCCGTGCCCCAGAGATTTAATTGGTCAGGGGGGTAGGCTGGACTTTGGAATTTTCAAAAGATCTCCAGATGATTCTAACATTCAAACAAGTTAGGAATCATTGACCTATGCCATTTAACGCAGAATATTGTATATATTATAAAGCGTGTTGTATATACTATATATTATAATATATATATTTTATATATTATATAGTGTGCATATATATGATATACATGCATACAATATATACGACAGGATATTATGCATATGTGTATGTGTGTGTGTGTGTGTATTCTATTGTTTCTGTGTCTCTAGAGAACCTTGACTAATACAACCACCAATGACAATGTTGCTAAATCCAGAGATCATTTTCAGACCTCTCCGAACTTGGCCTTTCAGTGGCATTTCACCCTGTTGATGGCTCTCCAACTACTCTTTTTCCTGTGACTCTTGATTTTCCTCCTTATCTAGTTGCTTAATTTTATCAAGTTGTAAAAATACATTGATGACTGCGTCCTACCTCCAGCAATTCTGATTTAATTGGTCTGAGATGCAGCCTGGGACCTGAGGTTTATAAAAGCTGCCCAGATAATTAAATGTTTAGAGCCAAAGTTCAGAATCAGTGGTCTACAACTCCATGAGGCCCGGCTCTGGACTAGTTTCATCTACCTCCCCTTATGGACGGGAAGTCTTCAATACTCCTTCTTTTGATGTGGCATCTTTCCCAGGACTCCAGAAACATCTCTATTGGCAGTTTCAATGGCTAAAGCTTAACTCCAATCCAAAGGTCATTTTTATATCTCAAATATAATATGAAACCCCATTTCCTCTTTGTTGGAGAGGGAGCAATATTGTGAAGAGACCTAGTTGCCCTCTAATTGTGCTTATTAGGCTCAGAACAGAAGATGTGAACTCCCCTGTCCTCCCCTGGCTACAAGATGGTACCATTTCCACCCCAGGTGGAGCTGCCACATCAGCCATCTATCCTGAAGGCCTACTTTCAATTTTCCTAATGCAGAAGGAGGTCAGAGCTCAAAATCTTTACTCTTAACTAAACAGGGTCAAAAAGGCAATAGATATTATTTTTATATCATTCTCTTTGAAAAGAGGATGATAGAATGAGTTATAATGTAGCTCTTTAATACATGGATTTACGTGTCCTGAAAGTCAAATTACATATTCTGAGCTGACGAAGGGCAGTAAAGGCCGCTGCTACCCCAGTTAACTTCAGTCCTCCAAGCACGGCTGTATTATGTATTTTTGCTTTATTTATGTGGTACGATTCGTTTTATTCTCATCCTTAGGATTCTACCCGTTCTTGTTTTAATCTTTCAATTTGCAAAACACATTAAAATAAAAAACTCAGTGCTCGAACGAATTTTTTATCTGAGCTCACACACCAGCCAGATGCATTCTGTCACGTTGTGCTAGTATATGCTGTTTGATGTTGTGCATCATAGTCTTTTTTAAATTATTCACATATTGAATTTAAATTTATGCAATAATGTGAAGTAGAGAAAACGCTCTCTTAGTTTGCTTTTTTGCCTCTATTTATCCATATCACTTTTTGATTCAAATGGCAAATCTCCAATTTTGAAGTTTTATGCTAGCGCCTGAAATCCAAGGAGGGTGAGTGTTGTTATTTTCATTGTTTGGGAAACAAAAATGTACCTCTGATAATTTTTGTCTTTGATTACTGCTTCTTCAAAGGATTTAAACCAGAATGAAAGCCTTTGAAATCTTCAGAGATAAGGAGACATGAGAGTTATTCTGTAAGCACTGGATAAACAGATGTCTTAGCTTTTCAAACCAAACCTGAAAAATATAATCACAAGCTTCATCTGAAACAGAACAATTTTTGCAGGTGTATAGTGTTTTATATTTTACTAATGTGAAATGGAAGAAATAATGTCATTTTATTCCTTTTTCTTGTCTAAGAATTTAGTTCCAATTAACATTTCAGAAAACTTTTTTTTTTTTCATCTCAGGAAGAAAGATACATTCCATAGGAGGGGGGAAAAATCTCTTTTCCTTGTCATTTTGGGTACAAACAAGCACAATTAGAAACAGATCTATAAATTGCTTGGGAAGTTGAGATGCTAATTGAGAAATTCCAAATTAATAAAAGCCAAATTTCATTCATTTACTCAATGGACCAAATCCTGTAATCAAATTTCTTCTGAGATATCCATCGACTTCAGTGAGAGTTTCTCACATGGAATAATTGTAGAATTAAGCTCAATGCTGCTAATAGAAAAACAACAACAACAACAACAACACTAATAGACTTTGCATTGTGGCAACTGATGGCCTCAACTGGTAACCTATTCTCTGGATGTCGATGGGGTAGTGGCTTCCTGATTCACAGCAGTACAGAAATGGACTTAATGACGCAAAGAAACAAATAATCTCTATCCATTATGCGCTCAGCCTTTCCAAGATAAAAGTACTTCTTACTCATTTACTTATGAGGATAAAAGGAAAAGAGAATCATGCTGTCCTTTGACTAGAATGTTTCCTTGTGCCACATAAATACAGGCAATTTTGGCGTTTAAATCTTAAATGAATACTCAGCTAATAACACAACTTGGAATTGAAGCATCTTATTAAATATCGACTTTACTATATTCAAACTACTTTTTGATAACACTGCCAACAGCTATACTGTTGGATAAATTCTAATACTTTTGGTGACTGGGAGGGACAAATGGAGCCGATCTGCCTCCAAGGGGCAGGATTCAGTTTTGTTCAAACTGTGTCCTCAGGGTCTTAGTGTTTGTTTAATTGGAAACTTAAAATAAACCCGAAGATATTCATTTTGAAGTTTAAAGATGGTAAATGAGGTAAACTACATTGACAAAAATGTGCTTTGGAGAACCAGATTGGCCCTCAAAAACAGCCTGTGGATTGCTAGAACTGAAATGGACATTAGAGATTATTTAGTGCAGTCCCTTTTTTAACCAGTAAAGAAACTGATGCTTAACAAAGAGATAAGTGACTTATAAAAGGTCTCACACCCCTTAGGGGTGAAGTCTGCCTGTCTTACACCTGAGCCCAAGTCAGAGGCTCAACAGTTTGAGCCAGCCAGGCACCCCTGTTTGCTTGATATTTTGCTTCACTGGTAACTTTGAGAGTTTCTCCATTTTCACTTCCCTTCACACTTGCGTAAGTTCCAAGGGGTTTATATAGAATCAAAACTTAAGAGGCTCTTGGTCGCTCTGTTGGTTGAGTATCTGACTCTTAATTTCAGTTCAGGTCATGATCTCACAGTTTGTTAGTTTGAGCCCCATGTCTAGCTCTGTGCTGACAGTGAAGATCCTCCTTGGAATTCTCTCTCTCCCTCTCTCTCTGCCTCTCTCTCTCTCTCTCTCTCAAAATAATAATAATAAAAAAGAATCAAAACTTAAAATTCTAGGGATCTAAGGTATAGCATTGTGACTCCAGTTACCTATACTATATCGTATACTTTGAATTTTCTGAGAGACCTTAATGTTCTTACTCCCACAACAGAATGGTATTCAGGTGAAGGATGTGTTCACTAACCTTACTGTGGCATTCACTTCACTATATATATATATATATGTATATATATATATATATATATATATATATATATACATATATATATATATATATATTAAACCATTACATTATACACCTTAAACTTATACAATGGTGTATGTCAATTATATGTCAATAACAAAAGTATTTTTAAAAGCTTAATATAATCATCACCCTTCTATACTTAAATCTGCTGAACTCTGTGTATTAGTTTTCTACTCCTGTGTAACAAATTATCACAGACTTGAACACTTTAACCAAAACACATTTCTTCTTACAGTTCTGTAGATCTCTCTTGCCCTACTCAACTGTGTTGCCTCACCTGGGTTCTCTTTTCAAGCTATCAACTAGACTAGGTTCTTATCTGGAGGATCTGAAGAAGAATCCACTCCCCGGCTCACTCAGGTTATTGGCAGATTTCAGTGCCTTGTTGCCTGAGGCAACAAGACCAAGGTCCTCATTTTCTTGCTGGTCATGGCCCAGGAGTCACTCTCATCTCCTAGAGTCACTTCCCAGTCGTTACTGTGGCCACATTCATCTTCAAGCCAGTGTGTTCATTGTGCTTCGAATCCGTCTGCACCAGCTAGAGAAAGCTCTCTGCCTCGTGTGATTAGATTAGGTTGGCTCATTTATTATTGGGAAAAGGTACAAAAACCTAACTGCTTGAAGGGGGCTGCTCAGAACAAGAATTCCTAGGAGCACATTTCCCTAGTGTTCAAGTACTCAGAGTGAAACCCGTAAGTTCCTTGAAGACTCTTCTTTTGCCATTTTTAGGGAATTTGTGTTCTCCCTGGTTCCTCCCAGTTGCTGGAGAAATGTTGGTTATGAACGTACATGCTCTCTAGGCGTAACTAACAGTAACAACTTCAGGACATTCCTGATCACATCCAAAGAGACTGGGTGAGTCAGGGCTGAAATTCTCAAGCCTGCTTGTGGTCTTAGTCTTGGTGTCTAATGATTTTTACTTAATGTTGAAAGCTATACATAATACATTTTTGATATCCTACATTGTGCTATCTTCCACCGGAGTGTTTTCACTCTTGTCTCATCAAACAGATAAATTATTGACTGATCACCCTGAATTTCTGTTAACTTGGTTTTAAACTTTGTTAGTGTGAATCTGGGGAAAGTTAACATTTTTTTTCGCAAACCTCTCCTGTTTGGTAGGACTCAATTTCTAAACTTCCTGCCTGTGGAATTTGTTACAGTGTGGATTTAGGCTTTGCTAATGTGTGTGTGTGGGGGGGGGGGTGGTGGTGCCTGGGTGGCTCAGCCAGTGAAGCGTCCATCTTTGGCTCAGGTCATGATCTCACAGTCGTGAGATCGAGTCCCGCTGCTGTCAGCACAGAGCCTGCTTCAGATCCTCTGTCCCCCTCTCTCTGTGCCTCTCCCCCACACTGGCACGCTCTCTCTCTTAAATACTTATAGATAAACATTTAAAAATAAAAAATAAAGCTTTGCTAATGTGGGTTTTGTGTAGTCCTTCCTCTAGCATGTGGTCCTTACTTCTAAAACAGTCTTTCTGGTATCTCAGTTGGATGCCAGATTTGCCACCCAGGTGTTAACATTTTATCTCCACTGTGGCAAGGCTAGAGCTTTAGTTCCATTGGTGCCTAAGCCCTGCTCAGCCTCTGCTATCTTCACCCCAGTCTCAACTTCGGAGGAGCTACTATCCAGTAACCTTCAGGAAATTTTCCCTTGCTCATATACAATCCAGTCCTCAGGCATCAATGCACAGAAGACTCCTATCTGGACTTCTGTGGCTCTCTGCAGTTATAGCTTCACAAGTACTCTTCCTTGAAGATTCTAGCTGTTTCATCCGCCCCATACTCTAATGTCCACCCCCTGAGCTCAGTAGGACTACTATCTCTACCCTTCCTGCAGTTTTCTTCCTGTAATTGGATAGTTGTCCTTCAGCTAAGAACTGGATGATTATGGGAATTTTCTTGTTTTTCTTCTGTCAGGAATCAACATTCTCTGATGTTGTGATCCAAACCTGAAAACTCTTATTTCATATATTTTTCCATTTCTCTATTTGCTTACAAATAGAGGGCTAGTCCAGGGGCACCCGGGGTGGCTCAGTCGGTTAAGTGGCGAGTTCAGCTCAGGTCATAATCTCAAGGTTCGGGAGTTCAAGCCCCGCGTCGGGCTCTGTGCTGACAGCTCAGAGCCTAGAGCCTGCTTTGGATTCTGTGCCTCCCTCTCTCTCTGACCCTCCCCTGCTCACAGTCTGTCTCTCCCTCTCTCTCCCAAAAATAAATAAACATTTAAAAAATTGAAAAAAAAATAGAGGGCTAGTCCAGGACCAGTTACACAGTTATGGTTGGAAGCAGAACTCACACTGATCATTTTTGTATGAATAATTTACTCCTTAAGGACACCATCATTCTTAGGCATAAAATGAGAGACCTTGCCTCTGAATGGCCTTCTTGTTTTAAATATCTTGTCAAAATGCAGTAGATGCTTCAGGTTTATTCAGATATGAAGATGTTAACTTGATATCTTAGTCAATCTCTCCAAATGTTGTGATTTTTAAATTATTGGGTTCTTTGTTTATTAAGTTGATTTATTTATTTTGAGAGATGGAGGGCAGAGAGAGGGAAAGAGAGAATCACAAGCAGGTTCCATACTGTTAGTGCAGAGCCAAATGTGGAGCTCGATCCCATGAACCATGAGATCATGAGATTATGACCTGAGCCAAAATCAAGAGTTGGATGCTTAACTGATTGAGCCATCCAGGTGCCCTTAAGTTTTTGTTGGTTTTTTTTTTTTTTAAGGCCTTATTTGGAAGCTACTGAGTTATGGAGAAATATTTGCTTTAATATTAAAGAATATTGTGCTGTCATACACTAATTCAGCAAATATTTATTGACTGCAACTATGTTTCAAGCACTATGATGGTTGGTACGATGCCTAGTTTTTACTAATTGTTTTTAATATTCTCTTCTTTAATATCATTTTGTATATTACAAATAAATCTGCCTCTTACATTCCACAGTGTTCACTTTTATACATTTTTTGGTAATTCATTACTTACAACTTCATTTATTGTCCACTAAAGATGTAGCAGACACAATTGCCTGCTGTGACTATAATGAATGACTGAGACCTAATACCTACCTCTAAGGAGTTGAGTCTATTAAAAAAGACTTAGGCATATGAATAGTAAAAGTTTACTAATAAAACTGTGTCCAAAATATTTTAGGGAGGCAGATGAGAGTGATTAACTGTACGTTCCTGGAAAGGGTCAACTTTAAGCTGGTAGGCTAGTTGAGAAAAGACAATCAAGCTAAGTACTTACTGGTTAAGAGGCCACTGGCAACTGACCTTCAGCTTCAGTTTGTACTCATTTCAGCTTATTTTCTCATCTTGTAGGATGATAATACTGGCTTGTCTGCTTCATTGTGAAGATTAGAACTTTGAAGTTTAGAAGTTTAAAAATGTTTGTTTATATATGCATAAAAATGATACTTACCATCATTTCGTTACACACCATGACGATTTTACTGTTGGCATATGTATATTTCACTATAGGAAGGGAATTTTCCTCTGTTTATTCTTGTTTGAGGATGTTTCAGTATTAATTGTACCTAAATTATCAAATCTTAGAAAATGAAAAAAATCAGCAAAAATAACACTACGTTTTGTACTTTTCTTTGTTAATTCAGGACTTAGCTCACATTTTGCAGTTTCAGGATACCATTGTGTATTTCTATTCTCCTTCATCATTGTTATAGGTAAAGGAGTTCATGCTAAAATTTCCTAAAACCCAGAGGGAGCTTTGACATTTGTCTTATGGGTTATGTAATAACATGCATCTTTTGTACTTTTTTCAGAAAAACTCAGCCCGTTGATATGAATTTGTCACATTATTTCTAATGAATCAAATTCCTTCCCCAAATTTCCTGTATGAATTTCTATAATCACTTTTCTCTCTTTCTTTTCCATGTTTCCGCAATATTTTTCTTCAAAATATCTCTTCAATCAAGGATTATTTTAGAGGAGGTGAATTGTTTATTGTTCTTATTATGTAGTCAATCTTACTAAGGAACAAATATTTATAATAAAAATTACCCATTTTAAGTGTGCAGCTTGGAGTTTTGGCAAGAGATCCTAGCTCAGTAATTTCTAGAGCTCTCACAATGCTGGCAATTGTTTGAATTCCAACCAGCACAGTACAGAGTCCTTATGAAACACCAAGGCACAGTAGAAACCCAGAAGGATTATATCTCAGCAGAACTAAAATAGCCCAGAATCAAATTTTCCTACACTAATAAAGCTTAAAAATCATCTTAAAGGGGTGCCTGAGTGGCTTAGTCAGTTAAGTGTCCTACTTCGGCTCAGGTCATGATCTCACGGTTCTCATGGGTTCAAGCCTGCATCTGGCTCCACGCTGAAGGCACAGAGTCTGATTGGGGTTCTTTCTTTCCCTCTCTCCCTGCCCCTTACCTGCACTCATGCACACACTCTCTCTGTATCAAAATAAATAAACGTAAAAAAAAATCATGTTCAAAAGGTTCAGGCTCACCTTAACATAACTGGTAGAATTGAAGTCTAACACTTTTTGAAGGAACACAACAAAATCTAGTACTCAACAACATAAAATTCACAATGTCTAGGATCCAATCAAAAATAGTTTGGGGGGGGGCAGAAAAACAAGACCATAATCAGGAGAAAACTCATTAAATAAAAATACAAATGACAGAGTAATAGAATAATCATGCAAGGACACTAAAAGAGCCATCAGAAATATGCTAAAGGTTTAAAGAAAAACATGATAATAATGAGAGGAACAGAAGATGTAAAACAGAACTAAATAGAATTTCTAGAGGTAAAAAATAATATCTAAAATGAAATAAAATAAATGCATGGGATTAGTAACAGATTAGAAGAAAAATCAGTGAACTGAAATCATAATATAAATTATCCAAAATGAAGTACATGGAGGCTAAAAAAAAGATTGAAAAAAGAATTACTAGCTTATCAGCAACCTGTAGTATAATATCATCAGTAGTAACATGTACATAAAAGGAGCCCAGAAGGAGGGAGTAGATATATTTTCAAAACTAATGTCTAGGTTTTTTTTTTTCCAAGTGTTTATTCCCAAGCAGGATAAATGCAAAGAAAACCATACCAGTTCACATCATAATCAAATTCCTGAAACTAGGTAAATAAAATACCTAAAACAACCAGAGGTCGTAGGGAGGTAGAAATCATAGAAAAAAACACACATTATATATAGAATAACATACACAAGAACCTCCTCGGAATTCTCATTTGAAACTTACGTGACTTAGAAAACATGAAACAACCCTTTTAAAGTGCTGAAAAGGGGACAGGGAGTGGAAATCTCTTTAAAACAGACTGCTATAGGGGTGCCTGGGTGGCTCAGTCCATTAAGCATCCCACTTCAGCTCAGGTAATGATCTCATGGTTCATGGGTTCAAGCCCTGCGTCGAGTTCTAGGCTGACAGCTCAGAGCCTGGAGCTTGTTTCAGATTCTGTGTCTCCCTCTCTCTCTGCTCCTCCTCTGCTTGTGCTTGGTCTCTCTCCCTCTCAAAAATGAACAAATGTTAAAAAATTTTTTTTTTAATGACATGGACTGCTATATCCAGAAAAAAAAAAATCCTTCCAAAATGATGGTGAATAACTTGTCTAATCTTGAAAAAATCATCAGACAAACCTAGATAGAAGTCCATTCTAAAGGATACCTAGTCAGTACTTTTAAGGGCTGTCGGGGTCATGAGAAACAAGAGAAGATG
The DNA here is from genome assembly GCF_023721935.1 of Panthera uncia. Taxonomy (NCBI): domain Eukaryota; kingdom Metazoa; phylum Chordata; class Mammalia; order Carnivora; family Felidae; genus Panthera; species Panthera uncia. The sequence continues at coordinate 18,606 of NW_026059619.1, read as the reverse complement.
GAAAAACTGTCACAGACCAGAGGACGCTGAAAGGACATGACAACTAGCTCTAGAAATTACTGAACTAACATCTCTTTCTCTGTGTCTCTTCCTGTGTCTGTTTCTTTCTCTTCTCTGTTCCTTTGCATTGCAAATTCCAGTAGCCTGGGCTTCCTCAAATTTAACCTCCTTTCCTCAACTTAGTTTAGAAACCATTATCCTGGAGCATAGTCAAGAAATTGGCCTGTTGGAAAGCCAAGTCAAGTACAGAAATACTTCCTCTACTTTCTGTTTCTCAGATAGCTTAGTCTTGCACTGTCTGTTATCTAATGTAAAAACATGTTTCTTTTACATATCTAGTGTTTTCTTTGTTTTTGTTTTTGTTTTTTTAATTTTTTTCATGATAAGAAGAGGAGTCTAGTTCCATTTAATCCCAAGGCTCGGAGCATATATTCATCCCTCTTATTTATATTCTCACCATTATCAAAAGCCTAAATTCTAATTACTTAAAATCTGTATTCCTTCAGTGGCCTTTGAAATGATCACCTTGACAATCTAGCCTCCACACCCCTCCCCAGAGCATCCTTCAGACTGTTGTCAGATTAATCTCCCATCAGTACCCCTTTCTTCACACCATTCCACTTTAAAAAAATGTTATTGATTCCCTCTTACCCATCACATTTAATAAAATATGAAAGGTTTTGTGCCTGGATTTTAACGTACGTGCTAATTGTTTCCTCCCAAGCATGTTTCCTTCTACTTCCTGTGTGCATTAACTACTCTAGGACAATTGATCAATTTACTGTCCTGAAAGATACCATATACACTCTGGCTTCATTCGGAACTTCTTAATTTTTCTTTTAATTTACCTAATTCCACTTAGTTTTTAAGGCTCAACTTTCTTTTATCCAGGACCCTGTTATACTGTTAGAAAATGTTTTTCCTCCCATGTCACAAGAGAGAATGCATGGGTCCTTGTGCCTTGTGCACAGCAGTGTTATTAGATTCTCTCATGCTAAAGTATGTATGACCCAAGAGGATAAAAGTCCACAGGTCCATGAGATTCTGCCTCCCACTCAGAAGACTTGGACAATTTTGTCAACAATGATGATTCTTTCTTTATTAGAAATTTTCATTCAAGCTGATAAGAAAGCGAAATTTACTCCATAACATTCTTATACGAAAAGGCACTATCAAACATAGTACTTCTTATGGATTCAGCTGTATTTAGACATCATGCTCTATTATCGAAAAAGTTAATACTCTAAAATAATATATAGGTTTAAAAATACATGGAGCAGGGGCACCTCGGTAGCTCAGCCCATTAAGAGCCAACTCTTGATTTCATCGCAGGTCATGATCATACAGTTTGTGAGATCAAGGCCCACATAGGGCTCCAGGTTGCACAATGACAGCATGGAGCCTGTTTGGGATTCTCTCTCTCCCTCTCTCTGTCCCTCTCCTGCTGGCTCTTGTGTACATGTTCTCTCTCTCTCTCAAAGTAAATAATCTTTAAAAAATTACATGAAACAGAGAACAATGAAAGATGGTTTGTAAATGAACATATATATGAAGAATATACATATATTCTTCAAAAAATGGACTATTTTGGATATTACCTAAAAGTTTGTGTGTATGCAAATATTTGAACCTTACGCATCAATAAAACCTGATTCCAATTTTCGCAAGATATGCTCATGTTTGCTTTCAAATGCCTTCGGTAGCAAGTCATGACAGAAATACCGCAGGGGCAGTTCTTTTTGTTCTAGTGCCTGCAGTATTTGGAACAGAGGAGATATGAGAAAAATAAAGAGAGGAGTGTGCATGTGCAGGCAACCAAACATGATGTTTACTCTTTCAAAGGTTTCCAGGGTAGACATGGAAGAGTCAGGAGGCTCCTTCTTCTCTTCAGTCACTGTGAAGAGACCAAAGTAAGTGTGGCTTTGTTATTTGGTCCCTAAGACTCTCTGACTGGTATTCACTATTCTCACAGTTGCTGGATCTTCCCAAAACTAGTGTTTTATTCCTGTAGATAATTCTGGTTTCAAAGATTGCCATAAAATCTAAAATTGTATCCCAAATAGTTTTTCCCCCCTCTGGTGGCGATGACACTAAAATTTTATAGTACATATATAATATATACATATACATACATATACACATACATATATGTATATGTATGTAAATGTATATGTATATATGATAATTTAGTAAATTAAATATAGATAAATAAATTGAAAGGATGTGTATATATATATATATATAAACACTGTGTGCTAATTTATATGTATCTTGCATGTATACATGTGTGCATGCCTCTGTGTGTGTGTGTGTGTGTGTGTGTGTGTACACGTTAGGAATCAATCGCTAGCTTTCATGTAGAAAGGAATGTTGCCAAATAGATATGCATATAAATTCCTATTTATTGAAAATATAACTATTATAGCAACATTAAAAAATCAGTGTTTGTCCAATTATTTTCTGCAGACACTATCATGCACTACAGCATAGTTTCTCATTAGATTAAATCAAACTGTTCTTAAATGCCATTTTACCAGCTGTTACCGGATAAAGGGCGAACAGAACAGTTTGTAGTGGCAAATATGTGGCTCTCTGGCCAGTGTCCTTGCCAACATTGCTACCAGCTGTGTATATTGTTTATAAAAAACAAATGCCCTTAGTGGTTTTTCTTAAATTTTATTGAAGTGTGGGGTTTTTTTCCCCAGGTTATTTTACATGTTTCTTAGAAAAATGTTGCCAAAGCCTGTAAAATAAGTCAAATTCAAATAATAATTGGAAGCATTTTAGGCTTTAATTTAGAGTAAAATGCAAAAATTCGATCAGTGAAAGCTAGATGCATCAAGATAGAGTCAACTAGATTCCTCGATTCCCCCGGACAGATTTTTATATAGCAGCTTTTAAAATATATTCTACATTTCTAATTGTCTAAACTGGGATCGAATCAAATAGTTAATAGCCAAAACTTCTTAAACATTTTCCCAATCTGATATGGAAAGGACATTGTGCCCAACTTTTTACCTTTTTTTAAAGTTTTAAATAATTTTTCCTAACTTGAGTCAAACTTTTTTTCCTTACAGATAAGAAATGAAAAGACCCATATGCTGAAGTCTGGCCAAGATTACACAACTTATTAGTAGGTAGGACCATCAGGTCACATAAATTCCAAAGATACCATTTGTATTATGCAAATGGAGTTTTGTTACTGGACGTATAGAGTGCAACATCTGACTTCAATTCCCATTCACTTTGCTATATCCTGTTGAACAACAACATTTTTGCGAGTTATAAAGCACAAGGGAAATACTAAATGTTAAACATTCTGAACTATAGCAAAAATGAAATTTTATTATTGATTTGTATAAAGACATCACAAGGCACATTTAGATTTCAAGCAACCAATAAGCCATCCTAAGTATGCAAGTATATATTAGGTGATATAAAGGAGTAATTATTTCCTCACTTTTTCATCAGCCTTCTCTTATTTTTTCTTACCATCTGCCTCTAACATTTTAGTTTTTCTATGAACAAGCACATGCACACATACACACACATGTACACATGCATACATACACATATACATTAAGTGCTTGCCTGGCTAAACAGCAAGTTAGTTTACATTGCCCTTCTTCGCAGGACTAATTCGCAGCTTACTATTTAGATATCTTTTCAACATATTGAAATCACTGTACCTTCCATGCTTCATTGTGAATTTCACTACACACGTGAACCCTGAATGAAACCATTCTGATTATGAGGTTGAGGATTTTTGAAGAAAACAGAAACCGGGAAAACACACAATGTTTCTGCCAAAGTTGCTATGTATCAAAATTCAGTTGGAACTGAGCAACAGCCGCCCTGCCCGTAGATGCCCACCTTTACTGGAATCACCACTACTCCTTATTGTCTTATGCCAGTCCACTTCACGCACTTGCATACCTGATGGACCATGGGTAATGACATTTGAAACCCCTGGGAAATATTGAGAGTGACTGGAAACATTTCTTCAGGAGCCAAGTAGGAACATAAAATAGCACATTCTATGTGGCTATGGAGAAGGTCATATTTGAACAGATATTTGAACAATGTATTCTTTTTAGCTTGTTCCAACCATTTTATTTTCATGCCTAAAAATCTTCAGTGGCTCTCAAAAAGCTCTTTAGGGTTCCGCTTAACTCTTCAGTGTGATCTCTTGCCACTGACATTCACTGTCCTTCCACAGCTCTTGCACAAAAGCTAGACTGAATGACTTATCTGTATCCCGGCTTTGACTGTAGGGTGCAGGAGGGCAGTGTCTGGGTCTTTCTCACCATTAAATCTCCAGTGCTTAGCAAGGCCCTGGAGAACTAAGGCATCAGATAACTTAGTAAAAGGAAATATGGGTGAATTAATTGAAACGATGTTGAGTATGTATGGTTTGCCAGGGGGAGAGTGGGTGGATGGTTAATGTTCCCACGACTCTTCAATGAGGAGCAAAGAGCCAGAAAAAAACGTTATTCTTCCTGTGGTCACTTGGACTCCTGTCCTACTTTGGCCTAGTTGCCATCTATACTTTGTGTCAGTCTATCTATCGACTTCAGTAAGAGCCAGGCCTTGATGAAGTTTTTTATCTTATTTGTTTATTGAAGCTAGTAGTCTCCAAAAGCTACGGTTTCCAATTTTTCATACTTTCTTGACTCTGGAGATCCACCTGCAGGAATGCACTCAGTGACAACGACAGTCATCACCTCTATGTGGGCTTCAGCCTCCAGCCTCTGCTCCTGTTGGTTTCCTTGAACCTGCTTCCACAACTGGACCCAAACCTTTTGCTCCTTCCTTTGTTCTCTCCTCTCTGCCAGGTCCTTGGACAGACAATTTGCTTCCTTACAACTATCAACTTGTCCTTATCATTCTTTGGTCCCTGGATACTGCCTTTCACCATATCCCTTCAACCCACGCCTCACACACCTCTGTGTGCTGTTGTTGCCTTGGAGAGAAACACAAGAACATTCCCACACAAAACTTCCTGTCCTCATTGGCCTGTGAGTTTTTTTGCTCTCCTTAACCTTCCTCCACATCTTTTTCCAATTAATATCTGTTTCTCTTTACCAGTTTTTCCAATGATTTGTGGGTAGATTTGTAAATTCACCATTTGGAAGTGTAAATTTGAGCTTTTCATTTTAATGCTAATCTAAGAATTAACAAAAGTATGTTTTGGATTATTTAGATGAGCACCTTACAACTAGATTACTGCCAAACTGTTTCAGTGTCCATGTTTCAGTTTGGGTTTGCTGTAGACAAATAGAACTGTTTTAGTGATCCCAGGTTAATAGAAAAATAACAATGGCAGAATAAATATTTAAATGATACTGACAAGTCAGGGGAAGTCTAAATAACATCACAGACAGAATGCCATGTAAATAAATCTTTTGCAATAATCTATATAAAGACAAATGTTGGGAAAGCTGAGTCATCGTAATAAAATACATAGTAGTATAGGCACGATGAACTAAAAATATTTTTTGTGGTAGCAACTGGCATCATGTGAGCCAACATTTTGTTTCTGGAAAACAAACAACAACATTTGTCACATAAGATTGTTAATTTCAACTGTTCATTTTGGTAGGATTTGTATTTGATTTCTAAATTTTATTTAATTTTTTATAAAAGTTTTGTATGTATACAATTTATGGATAGGTTTAAGTAAAATACTTATTTTAAGTAAAATACTAATAAACATAACAACATTGGGGATCTATGATTTAAAAAAGGGGTTTGGGGCCACATTGAATGCCTCACATGAACTTCAACCACTGTTGTTCCTTCTTAAAGCCTCTTCTTGCAATGCTTATCTCCTATGATGGAATGCAATTAAGTTTAATTTATTTGTGACCAGAATAAAAGAAAGGTATTAAATCATTGATGTTTTCAATTTGTCGCCTCCCCTTGCCTGACAAAGGAAACTCAGTCCCCCACTCTGTCTATTCCAAACTCTCCACTTGGACTTCCAAGAAATAGGGAGGATCTACCAGGTAATATGAAAACTGAAACGCTGAAAGGAATAAGATAACTTTAATGAGTTTTTAAATTAAAAATTTTTTTAATGTTTTTTGTTTGTTTGTTTTTTTTGAGACAGAGAGAGACAGAGCATGAGCGGGGGAGGGGCAGAGAGAGAGGGAGACACAGAATCGGAAGCAGGCTCCAGGTTCCAAGCTGACAGCACAGAGCCCAACGTGGGGCTGGAACTCACAGACTGTGAGATCATCACCTGAGCTGAAGTAGGACGCTTAACTGACTGAGCCACCCAGGCGCCCCAATGAGTTTTTTAATTTTAAAATGAAAATAATCTGTGCTAACAGCTCAGAGCCTGGAGCCTGCTTCAAATTCTGCCCCACCCCTGCTTGAACTCTGTCTCTCTCTGTCTCTCAAAAATGAATAAATGTTAGGGGCGCCTGGGTGGCGCAGTCGGTTAAGCGTCCGACTTCAGCCAGGTCACCATCTCGCGGTCCGTGAGTTCGAGCCCCGCGTCAGGCTCTGGGCTGATGGCTCGGAGCCTGGAGCCTGTTTCCGATTCTGTGTCTCCCTCTCTCTCTGCCCCTCCCCCGTTCATGCTCTGTCTCTCTCTGTCCCAAAAATAAATTAAAAAAAAAAATGAATAAATGTTAAAAAAATAAATAAAATGAAAATAATCCTGAAAGCAAAGCCAGAAAAAAACACTACAAGAACAGAAAACTACAAGTCAATATCCTTTATGAATACTAATGCAAAAATCCTTAAAATACTAGCAATGCAAACTCAACAGTATACTAAAAGAAAGATTATACACCACGAGCAAGTGGGATTTATTCATGGAATGCAAGGATGGTTCAGCGTGCAAAAATCAATCAATGCAATACAATACATTAACAGTATAAAAGAAAAAAATTATGATCATCTCAATGGATGAAGAAAAAGCATTTGCCAAAATTCAATACTTTCTCATGATAAAAACACTCATCAAACTGGGAATAGAAGTTAAGAAACTATCTTAACATAACAAAGGCATATATGAAAAACGCACAGCCAACATTATATTCAATGATGGAAGACCTTAAGACTAAGTCAGAAACAAGGCGAGGATGTCTGCTTTTGCTACTTCTATGACTTCTACTCAACATAGTACTGGAAGTCCTTGCCAGAGTACTTGGCAAGAAAAAGAAATAAAAGGAATCCAAATTGAGAACAAAGCAGTAAAATTATCTCTGTTCACAGATGAACATCTTAATGATGCCAATCCTGCTCGAAGCAATCTAAAGAGTTAATGCAATTCTTACCAAGATTGCAGTGATTTTTGCAGGAATAGAAAATTCTATCTTAAAACTTACATGGAATCTCAAAGGACCCTTCAGAGCCAAAACAATCTTGAAAAAGAACAAAGTTGGTCATCTCATACATCCTGATGTCAAAACTTACTACCAAGCTATAGTATTAAAAACAGGGTGATACTGGCATAAAGACAAACAGATAGACTGGTGGAATAGGAAAGTGAGCCCAGAAATAAACCATTGCATATATGGTCAAGAGATTTTCAATGAAACAACTATAATAATTCAATGGAAAAAGGATCATCTTTTCAACAAATGGTATTGGGAAAATGGAATATCCAGATGCAAAATAATGAAGTTGGAGTCTTCATGCCTAGTAGGATAGCTATTATTTAAAACAAAACAAAACCAAATCTGAAAACCAGAAAATAACAAATGCTAGTGAGGATGTGGATAAACTGAAACCCTTGTGCACTGTGGGTGAAAATGTAAAATGGTAGAGATGCTATGAAAAAAAGTGGGGCAGTTTCTCAAAAATAATCAGAATTACCATAATATACAGCAATTGAACTTCTGGGCATATACCCAAAAGAATTGAAAGCAGGGTTTCAAACACATATTTGTATATCTACATTCATAATGGTATGAATAGATGAATGGAAAAATGAAATGTAGCATATATATAATACATACATAATACAATATTATGCAGCCTTAAGAAGGAAAGAAATTCTGACACATGCTACAACATGATGAAGTTTGGAGACATTATGCTGAGTGAAATAAGCCAATCACAAAAAGACAAATATCATTCCACTTATATGAAGTACCTAGAAGACTCAAATTCATTAGAGACACAAAGGGGAATGTGGTTACAAGGATCTGAGGGGAGGGAGGATTAGGGAGTTACTGTTAATGAGTACAGATTAAGTTTGGGAAGATGAAAATGTTCTGGAGATAGATGTTGGTGATAGTTGCACAATAATGTGAATGTACTTAGTGCCATAGAAATGTACATTTAAGAATGGTCAAAATGGTAAATTTTATGTTATGTATATTTTCTACAACAATAAACAAAAGTAGACTAACTGTTTATAAGGAAGAAGAGATAAATGAAAGAAGAAATAAAAGACAAGAGATTTAAGGAGATGAGCTGTCTGGACTTAGGTGTCAGTTTCAGATGGGTATTGAAAATGGAGTAGAGAGAAATTTGGAGGTGGGGAGCATTCACTGCCCATGTGGAAACTATTGGGAATAGAAAAGAACTGAGCAGAGATAATCTTGAAAGCCTTTTATAAAAAAACTAAATATTACAAACTCATTTTCTTCTGTTAACAATCTTAGTGATAGGTCAGTGACGAACTACATTGCTTGTATTTTGGTTGAGGGAATCTTTTTTTAAAATATCTATTTATTTTTGAAAGAAAGAGAGAGGGAGACGGACTGTGAGTGGGTGAGGAGCAGACAGAGGGAGACACAGAATCCGAAGCAGGCTCCAGGCTCTGAGCTGTCAGCACAGAGCCGGGTTTGAACTCACAAACCAGGAGATCATGACCTGAGCTGAAGTCAGATGCTTGACCGACTGAGCCACCCAGGAGCCCCTGAATCTTTTTTTAATGAGAACCTATACAAAGCATCATACAAAACCCAAGGTATGTTGTGGTTATACATTTTTTTGTTCAACATTTATTTAGAACCTACTGTATCTTGGGACTTCTGGGTGGCTCAGTTGGTTAAGCATCCAACTCTCGATTTTGGCTCAGGTCATAATCTCACGGTTGGTGACTTTGATCCCCCAGTCGGGCTCTGCAGTGTGAGTGCAGAGCCTGCTTGGGATTCTCTTGCTCCCTCTCTCTCCGCCCCTTCCCCACTCACACACTCTTTCTCTTTCTCTCTCTCAAAATAAATTAATAAACTTAAAAAAAAGAATTTATATATATCTCCTCTGAAGATAGTTTCAGATATTAGAGACCAAGATTTGGGACATATATTAAGTAATCAGTGTTTATTCCTGTTTTCTGAAATAAATGTAGACTTCTATATATCCTCCTTTGAGTTGGCCTCATCCTAATTATCCCTAAATATATTTATAGATTTATTTGAAGCATTATATCTTTCCATATTTTATTTGCTCAGTTAGGAAAACAATTGGAACATTAAAAAACAAAGAATGACCTCTAGTAGTGGAGAGAAGCTTTCCTATTCTAAATAGTCTATTTTTAGAATAGCAAATGAACAGAGAGAATGAAAAGGGGCAGAATAAACATTTCATTTGACAATCTGTCACACACAAAATCGAGCAGCAAAGCTGTGTGAGATGAACAGACTGCTGCTGTAGACCAGGTCCCTACATATGGAAGAAACAATCATTTCTCCTCGAATGCTCTCGCTTTTATTTCTCTTCCACAATTCTCTGAAAATCTACAGACACAGAGCACACAAGCATGAATGGAGGGGAAAATGAAGACATGGCAAATTCAAGAGCAAATGTGTAAATTTAATTTACCCCTGAAGAATACAAAAAATGTGTAGAGATAGCTTAAAATTATGTTTTCATCCAGTTAGGAAAACAGGAGTTTTCAGCTTCTTACTGAAATAAGTTCAAGAGGAGAAGCTTCTTTTCATTCAAAACATTTCAAGTTAAAATTCAATTGAAATATCAAATTAGCTTTCTTCTCAGAGAAACACCCAAAGTCATCTATTCTTTAAAGATTTTTTTTTCAAGAATACAGAAACCTCTTCTGATGAATATCCTACAAATGTTTGATTGGTGCTATCAAAAAAATTTCTGATCTCTGGGGTGCCTGGGTGGCTCAGCCAGTTGAACATCCGACTCTAGGTTTCAGCTCACTTCAAGATCTCACGGTTCCTGGGTTCGAGCCCCATATTGGGATCTGAGCTGAGAGCAAGGAGCCTGTTTGGGATTCTCTGTCTCTCCCCCTCTCTCTGCCCCTCCCCTGCTCATGCTTTCTATCTCTCAGAATAAATAAATAAACATTTTTTAAGTACCTGATCTCTTTCAGCCATCTGAAACCCTGGTTCCACTCAGGGTGGAACCCTTTTTCCCATTTGCCTTTATGATTCCATCAGTCTTCTCTTTCCCATTTGCCTTTATGATTCCATCAGTCTTCTCAAGACCACACTGTCTGGAAGCTGGCACTCTCCCCCTTCTTCTACAAATGAACTCAACAGATTATTGGTACAACATTCTGCGTTATTGGATACATCCAAACACATCCTTATTCTCTTTACAGAAATGCTTAAATTCATCACGTGTCAGTTTCTTCACCTGTAAACTGGGTAATATGGGGTGGTGAATGAATTGACTAGTAATAATAATAGCTGCACTAGAGTTCTCCAGAGAAACAGAACCAGTAAGGTATATAGATATAGATATAAATATAAATATAGATATAGATACAAATATACATATATGGATACAGATACAGATATAGAAGAGGAGATTTGTAATAGGATCTGGCTTATGCAAGTACGGAAACTGATAAGTTCCATGATCTGATATCTGCAAGCTGCTGGAGAGCCAAGGAAGTCATTCGGTCTCAGTCCAAAGGCCTGAGGATCTGGGACTGATGGTCTAAGTTTTGGTAAAGTTCAAAAGCCCAGAACCAGAAGCACTGATGTCCAAAAGCAGGAGAAAATGGATGTCTCAGCTCAGGCAGAGAGAAGAAAAAGGGAGAGAGAATTCTCCCTTCCTTTGCCATTTTGTTCTATTCAGCTCCTCAATGACACACCCCGAAACACTGTTGTACCAACTCCTCGGGCATTCCTTAGCCCTGTCTAGTTGACACATAAAATTAATTATGCCAGTAGTTGGTACCTATAGAGCACATTATGTGCAGAGCACTGTGTTTGCTGTTCTACATTTGGAGAAGCACCATAGTCCAGTAGCTAAAGGTCCTGACTCTGGATTCAAACTGCTTGGTTTGAAATCTTGACCAACTCTTCCCTACCAATTATTAGGATGTAACCTAGGCAAGTCAGTTCATCTCTTGGTGCATCAGTTTCCTCACCTGTAAATAATAGTATCTATCTCTTAGGGCTATTGTGAACATTAAATGAGTTATTAGTAGTGCTTGCTGTTTGTTAAATAGCAATATATTAACATGTTTTAAATTCTCCACATCTTAAATACTTATCAGTGCTTGGATGTCATAAATAAACAAAATTTAGTTCTTATTCATCTGTGTTTACTATATTCTTTTTTTTATACTATCGATGTGGTGGATAAGTGAGAAACAGAGCAATGAAATCAAAAGTAAAGCTCAACACCTTGAAGTCTGGCTTAACCAGAACTTCCTTGATCCTTGGCCAGTCACAGAGGTGGATATTACTATAATAGCTAGAGAAGGGGTACAAGAGTTTTCTGGGAATGTGAGAACAAATAGTGCCTTCGAAGGAATTTTTGCTGTTCTCCTTTTCCACATATTGGGCCTTCCTCTGGCTCAGGCACTATGGAGAAGAAATACAGTAGCAAATTCTGCAACCTGTCTCTACCTTTTCATGATAACCTTGGAGGTCACAATGCATAGTTTGAGAAATACTGGTTTAAGCTATATTTTCTCTGCTTGTTGATGAGTGTGTCATATGGGACAAAATCAAAGGCCATCCTGAGCCTGAGATATATTGCATTTATTGCTTTTCTGCTATCTACAACATGCCTTGCTCTGTCAGCAAAGGCTATTAGATTGGTCTTTGATAATTTGCTCTTCTAACTCATGTTAGTTATTGGTCTGCAATCTTAGTGTTTACAAATTGATTTTCTGGTGATATGCGCCAATATTTTTACACATACTAGAGTTAACATGTATCGGTCTATAATTTCTAGTGTTAAAAAAATTTTAAGCAAATCTTTGTAGAGATCTCTTGTATCCTTTAAGCATCTCTCCCATCATCTGTGTGTTCTTGGGATAATTCCTTGTTACCCTGTAGGGTGGTGGTCATCAGCCCCGCTGAGATATGCACATACAAGTTTTTCAGGTGATTAGACTTTACTGCTTGCATTTAATCTTGCCATCTTTCCTTTCATCCCTCTTTTACTCCCTCCTTTTCTTCTCACCTTTCCACCTTCCCTCTTCTTTCCATTACTATACAAGTAAAAATAAACGCCATGTAAAACCTTACTTGCTATAGATCTTCTTGAATTTTCTATCCCTCCCATAACGGAATCCTGCTAAGCCTCTCCCATTTCAAATCCACTTAGCAATGCTACCTCTCTCAGTACCACTGAGAGGACAAAATAATAGTTCTGGGGAAATCCAGGAATAAGCTATCTTACCTTTTTTAACTTGGATCTCTAGCAAAAAATTTAGCTATATTTATAAAATATATAGCATATATATTATCTGTCTCTATATATACATCCCTCAGAAAACATTCATGCACACAATTCTTACACTCACACAACTGAAACAAAACTTTTACAAACAAAATGTTACTTCATTGCATGTGTTAGAGGCTATTTTGGTGAGGATGTGAAGAAACGGGAACCCTCTTGCACAGTTGGTGGGAATGCAAACTGGTGCAGCTGCTCTGGAAAACAGTGTGGAGGTTCCTCGAAAAAATTAAAAATAGAACTACCCTACAGGTTGTTCCATTTTTAATTAGCAGGGGTGCAATAGCACTACTAGGAATGTATCCAAAGGATACAGTAGTGCTGACACATGGGGGCACATGTACCCCAGAGTTTATAGCAGCACTATCAAAATGGCCAAATAATGGAAAGAGTACAAAGAGTCTATTTAAATATAAGAAATACTGATCATGAGCTACTAACTTCATTCAATGAGCGAGCAATGAGTTGTGGTTGGCAGTGTGATGAGGGCTTCCCTAGAGTTACCTAGACAAGAGTTGAGAACCAGCCCTTCTGGAACAACTGAAAGACATGCAAGACAGTAAAAAAGAGGTCTTTCTCTTTTCATGCAGAGTTGTGTGTGTGTATCTGGGTGTGTGTGTGTGTGTGTGTGTGTGTGTGTGCACCTGTGTGCGTGCATGCATGCCATATGATATATATGGCTTCTTAATTTTAAAAATCAAAATGTATTTTCTTTTCCAAAAGTGTTATCAGTCAACACATCATAATACTTGGCTAATAAATACAATCACCATAGGAAAGCTCTTTTCATGTAGCCACAGCCACTGTTAATATCATACTCTTGCTTAGGGAACACACACACACACACACACACACACACACACACACACACACACACAAGGATCCATCCTCCATATAAATGTTTGTGGCACGTATTGAAGGTACTGGGGGAAGTAGCAAGCCAAAGGGGGTTTTGCTTTGCAAAGTTTGGTTTCAAAGTCTAGAATTTGAATTTTTTTCTATCAACTGGACAATAAACAAATTCAATCCTCTTTTATTAACATGTAATATGAGTTCTTCCTTTCTTTGTTTAGAAAATAAGCTGAACTTGACTCTTAGAACAGTGATATGTACATTTGCATTGTTTGTAAATGGTAAATTTATACACATATAAATGTGGGTATCCATCCATGCTTTTGTTGCTTTATTCTCATGAAGAAACTGAAGTTACAAAACTGAGAACTGCCATAACTAAACCGGAAAGAACAGCAAATAAGATTTTGAGTAGAAAGAGACAGCACAAGGTCCAAAGACCTTGTTTGTGGTCCAAAGACAAGTAGAGTGTAGGATCAACCAGGTAGAAAGCAAAGTGACAGGTGAAGAACTTAGAATCAAGTACAAGATTCATCAGGTTGAACAGGAGCAGTAAAACCCCAGGATAGGGCTAGAACAGATGTAGGCATTAGATTTAGAAAATAAGAGGGTGCCTGGGTGGCTCAGTCGGTTGAGTGTCCGACTTTGGCTCAGGTCGTGATTTCATGGTTCATGAGTTCGAGCCCCTCATTGGGCTTTGTGCTGACAGCTGGGAGCCTGGAGCCTGTTTCAGATTCTGTGTCTCTCTCGCTCTCTGCCCCTCCCACACTCAGGGGTGATTTTAGCTGAAGAAGTGAATGGTTCTAGCCTGGAACCAAGAGATACTCAGAAAAACATAGTAATAGTCTTGGAGACAGAGACGAAGTTTGGGAGGAGCTGAGTCTTTGTTCGAACATTGCTGAAGTATAAGAGTCATATTTTTTTAAATAAAAGTGCTTATTTTTGAGAGAGAAAGAGTGTGAGTGGACGAGGGTCAGAGAGAGAGAGGCAGAGGATCCGAAGTAGGCTCTGTGCTGACAGCTGCAAGACCAATATGGGGCTCGAACTCAGGAACCGTGAAATCACGATCTGAACTGAAGTCAGATGTTTGACCTACTGAGCCACCCAGGCACCCCAAGGGTCATAGTTTATAGCACAGGAGAGAGTAAATGGAGGAATGTGGCTGCTCAGTTTGTTAGTTTCTTCTCACTCAGAGTTGTGTCAAATCAGTTAGCTTCTGTAATCAGCAAAATATAAAATGTGAGAAACTCACACGGATGCTAGTTTTTCAACAAATAATTTACAAGGGGAACATGTATCCCGAAAGAGACCTAAGACATATATGAAGCGCGCATAATCCACAGACCTTGCTTACATCTTGATTTGAGTAAATAATCTCAATAAAAAAACTGTATAAGATTATTGGGGAAATTTTATTTCTTCGACATTTGATGATATTAAGAAACTACCATTGATCTGAGATGTGATGATGGTTTGTGAGTGTTATTTACAAAGAGTTCTTATCTTTCAGCCATAAATGCCAAAATATTTAAGCATGAAATTGTATGATGTCTGAGATTTTCTTCAAAGTCAAGCAAGGTTGTAAGTACATTCAATCATTTGATAAATATTCCAGGACCCAGAAAAACATGAGAGTTTGCTGAGCACTCGGTGTCAAAGCTGGTAGGCCAGGGAAGTTCTGATTCTGTGGTTATAAAGAGAACCAATGGTGCTCTGTGTATGACACTATGATAATATATCAGAGATCTTTATTAATATCGATTTAAAACTTATTAATTATAATTTAAGTGTGCTTAGGAAAACAAATCCTTAATGTGAGGATTTGACTAATGTATCTTTGTTCTTATTGTTTCTCTGCACCCTCCATGTCACCGCTACCACACTGTACCATCATCTCTATATGTTCAAAGGTTGAGTTTTCCTCCAGCTCAAATGCCATCTCTGAAAAAAACCACATATAGCTCCCCTGTATGGAGGACACTATCTTGATGCTTTCGTGGCACTTAGACGTCCCACAACACAGCACAGCTAGATAGGTACGCGTTCCTATCTTTACTCAGCCAGAAGCTTCTCGAGGACAAGGTCCATCCCAATCCGCTATGCCTTTGTAGTCAGCCAGTGCATTGCTAGGCCCCCAGAAAGACATAATAAATAAAATGATGTCTGCCAATTGAACAAATAAATTTATCAATGGCAAGTGCAAAATATCCAGACAAAGAAAGGCAAAAACAAAACAATAGCATCACTCTGGATCTCTGTAGTTTTCACAGAAGAGATTCTTCCAGACTTAATTAACAATAAAAACTTCATCAACTCATAACAGCAACTAGTTTCAGTTGCAGCCTTTTCACAGAACATCCTCTTCTTTCCATAGCTGATCAACAGCCACATTTTGTAGAATGGTTTGCTCATAAGCTGTCAAAATTCAAACAGCTCTTCTGTACATAAAGCAAGATAAACTGAAGTTGGAATTGGCTATCCTGAAAGTTAAACTACTTCTCTAAATACAGAATGCATGTTTACAGCTTCATGAGCCTGTTGGCAGTTTCCCTAAAATGACCAACATTAGAGCCATGTAAACATTTTGAAGATTACACTACAGCCATTCTTGTCTTTTCTTTCCTGTAACGATTACTATAATGCATTCATTATGGGAAAGCACGCCCTAACAATGCCTCACTGAATTTTAAGGGAGCAGTGGTTGAGAGAAATGCTGTGAGTCCAACAGCTATTAAGAAATCAAGATGTACAGACCAAAACTTATTTTCAAAGAAGTTAAGTTGCAGAAAATCTCTGGGGCTGTATACTGTTTTGGCTAGTTCGTATCCTGCCACTAGATATTTTAATGGCTGGAATAAAGGCTGTCAAGAATTTTAACATTATTTAAGTTTTAAACGTCTATATTTTAAAATAATATAGAATGACCAAACTGGCACACTTTAAGTAGGGGATAGTTGCCGTGGTTTTTTTAAACTATAGAAGTGTAATTATCACAACGTGATTGGAATGAAAAAAAAAGGAGGAATATTTTTTTTCTATATGTGATAACGAAAGAAGCATGGGGCACCAGACATTTTATTTATGTAGTCCTGATAGGTAGATAGATATGGGCAGCAACTAGCTATTTCCTCCTTAAACTGTTTACTTTGGGCAGAGACTGGAATGAGGCAAGAGAGGTGTCTAGGGATGAAAATGTAAGGAGGTACTCACTCTTAGGTAGCTGCAGATACCAGTCCTGCACTTAAAAGACCCTTCACTTGCCTGATATTGGGAACAAATGGTTCCTTAAGTTTGCATCCTAGGCACCTCGTTTGTTTCACCCTGGTTCCAGTACTTTTCTTGCTGGACAATTAATCTTTCCCAGCCTTCCAAATTAGGAGTCATCTTGCAACTGAATTCTGTCCAGTGGAATATAGATAGAAGTAGTGTTTGCCCTTTCTAGTCAAACCTGCAAAATCTCCTCAAGGACCACCCTCCATCTGCCAGCTGAGTAGAGAGGACTCTAAGGACGTAGGGCAGGACAGAGCCACAATATGGAAAGAATGTGGGCTGCCGAGTTGCCCCTTTGAGAAGAAACGCTCAGGAATGCTGCCCAACCAGGGACACCCATGTTAGATCCTTAAGTGAGTGAAACAAAAACTTTTGTTATCTTAAGACAGTAAAGTTTGGGATTTATCTGTCAAGCATTTAGCTTACTCAGGTTTACCAGAGGTTTAATTATCATTTTTCTTCAGGAAACTGAGGCTCAGAGGGCCTATGTTAGCTACTTAAAGTCACATAGCCTGTGATGATAGATCTAGGATTGGAACTATAGTCTACCTGACTTCAAAAGTCATCTTGTTCAACCTCCTCACATTATATTCTAGAAATCACTAGAAGTGACTATTGAGAGTTTACTTAGCATGAAGTTAGTAAACCTTTCTAAATATGTTTCCAATATGCTATGTAATAATTTCTTCAACACATTAAACTATAGAGGTTTTAAGTTAGGAACTAAAATGGTGTCCTTCACAGTAAGTCATTTTTTGGTGGGTAAATTTACTTAACAAGATGCAGCTCTGTTTGGATTTGAGCACTTCCAGGAGTCTCCATGTCCCTACACCCCCCTCCCCCATACACACACATTACAGTTCCTACTCTCCTGTTTGGATCATCAGATCCTGCCAATTTCCAGAACCTTTCTGGCTCTGCTTTCCATTAGGTTTCAGCCCACAGATGTGGCTCACAAAATTTGATGTAATAATAAGGTGTCACAGCAAAGAAATATTTCCTCTATTTCTTTATTGATTCCCAAATTTAATTGGGAGAAACTCATATTTAAACAATGAAGCCATTGTTATCTGTTATCCCTGCAAGAGAGAGCTCATTTAGAGATCTATATTTTGCAATATCAACAGATATACAAGATCTACTTGAGGTCTGTTTGCTTTTTTTTGTGTAGGGAGGCAAGCCAACCACAGGAAGCAACACAAAGACAAAGGCAGGAGCACAGCCTATAGAAAAGTGCCCATTGAGTCCATCTACACTCCATTAACTCTCCAAACAATGAGATCACGGAGTTTTTTCTCTTCAAAGCAAATCAGCAAGAAGAGATGTGGCTCAAAAATAAAATGAGAGACTAAAAAAATTTTTTTTGACGTTTTTATTTATTTTTGAGACAGAGAGAAAGCACGAGTCGGGGAGAGAGAGGAAGACAGGAATCAAAGCAGGCTCCATGCTGACAGCAGAGAGCCCAACACAAGGCTTGAACTCACCAGCCTTGAGATCATTACCTGACCCGAAGTCAGACACTTAGCTGACTGAGCCACGCAGGCACCCCCAAAATGAGAGATTTTAAAAACTTTTTCCATGATTTTAAGAAATAACTCTATGACAGTTTTCCTCACAATGTCTCCTAACTGGGAAATGTGGAAATATCTGCATTTCTACATTGCTTCTTTTCAAATTTGATAAAGGATCATTTTAAATATCTTCAGTGTTGGCTTCCTTAATTTAAATAGTGAAGCAATAAGGCCTAATCGAAAATCACCATATTTACTTTTGGAAAAGCATGGATATATATATATATATATATATATATATATACACACACACACACACACACATATATATATATACATA